>NW_007248544.1:141031-148546 GCF_000164805.1 Carlito syrichta | reverse complement strand
CTGGGTGTGGTGGCGCATGCCTGTAATTCCGGCTACTTGGAAGGCTGAGGCAGAAGGATCGCTGGAGCCCAGCAGGCCAAGGCTGCGGTGGCCGGGCGCGGCCACTGCACTCCAGTCTGGATGACAGAGTGAGACTCCAACTCAAAAAAAAAAAAAATGTTCAACATCACAAATCAACAGTAAGATGCAAGTCAAAACTACCATGAGATAGCTATTATCAAAAAGACGAAAGGTAATAACTGTTGGCAAGGATATGGAGAATAAGGAACCCTTGTATACTGTTGGTGGAAATGTAAATTAGTACAACTATTATGGAAAATAGTATAAAGCTTCCCCAAAAATTTAAAATAGAACTACCATATGATCCAGCAATTGCATTACTGGGTATATATCCAATGTAAATACAATCAATATGTTGAAGGAATATCTGTACTCTCATGTTTACTGCCAACACTACTGACAATTGCTAAGACATGGAATCAGCCTAAAAGCCCAACAACTAAAAGTCCATCAATAAAGAAAATGTAATGTATATACTAAATGTGATAATGAATCTAAAAAAGTTTATTTTATTGGAGTAGAGAGTACAATGGTGGTTACTAGAGGTTGGGGTGATTATGTGGAAGGGGGGAGAGGGGAGATGTTGCTCAAAGAATACATAATTACAGTCAGACAGGAGGAATAATTACAAGAAATTTATTGTACAACTTTGGGGTTGTAGTTAATGATAATATATTGTACTCTTGAAAAAAATCTAAGAGAGTGGATATTAAGCTTTCTCATTACAAAATAATAACTGAGGTAATGCATTTGTTAATTAGCTAGTCAACCATCTTGCAATATATATATATATATATATATATATATATACACTTCAAAACATTATATTGTACATGATAAACACATACCCTTTATGTCTTTTTCAAAAATTTGACTAAAATTAAAAAAAATAAAAATCCATTGTTTTCTGCAAGCCTTCAAAATCAACAGCTTTATGTATATTGAAAATGCTCCTAGTAATTAGGGAATTCACTGACAGTTGCATTACTGGAAGTATTCAAACAAACACAGAAAGTGTGTGATAAGAGAAAAGATAGAAATTTTAGATAGATTTGAGTTAGAATTACAAGCCACAGTACTTCCTATCAATGCAATCTTCATAAAAATATCAGCTAATAATATTAACAATATTTCAAATAAAATCAACCATTTATTAAGCATGTACTAAGTGCAAGGTCCTGTGCTAAGCAGTATACACACATTATTTTCATTAAATTCTTATTTTTATTTTTTTATGTTTTTTTTGAGTTGGAGTCTCACTCTGTCACCCAGACCGGAGTGCAGTGGCCGCTCCCAGCCACCGCAGCCTCAACCTGCTGGGCTCCAGTGATCCTTCCGCCTCAGCCTTCCAAGTAGCTGGAACTACAGGCACGCGCTACCACGCCCAGCTAGTTTTTTCATTAAATTCTTACAACAATCCTTTGAGGTGGGTACCTTCATTATGCTCATTTTAAAGATTAAAAAAAAAACAAGGTTTAGAGAATTTAAATAACCTTTTTTATTGTTGTTGAGCTAGGGTCTTGCACTTATTGCCCAGGATGTAGTGCAGTGGCAGGATCACAGCTCATCAAAGCCCCAACCTCCTGGACTCAAGCGATCCTTCCACCTCAGCCTCCAGAGTAGCTGGGACTACAGGCATGCGCCCCCATGCCCAGCTAATTTTTTTTATTTTTTTGAGGAGATGAGGTTCACTGTGCTGCCTAGGCTGGTCTCAAATTCAAGTTATCCTCCTGCTCAGTCTCCCAAAATGCTGGGATTACAGGTGTGAGCAACCATGCCTGGCGATAAATCACTTTTTTAATTAGCAAGAACATTAGGTACAAAGCAGAAATTCTATTCAGGGTCCAAATTCCATGTGTTAGCCACCACTTTAGACTGCTTGACTTCTGAGGTAAAGTCCAGGGAAGCAGACCAGACAAAGCTCTGTATGTGGTGTGCTGTTGGAGATCGCTTCTACAGAGGACTTAATAAGGCAGTAGGTACTTAAAGTCCACCATTTTGGTGCTACATTAACTGAGAGCCTTTTATGCAACAGGCACCACAAGAAATAATTTGCATCTAATACTTCTAGTCCTCATAATCCTATGATGTGAGCTTTATGATATTAATAATTGAGAAAACTAAGGCATGAGGAGGTAGATAGAGAAGGGCAGTGTATGGATCCAAAGGCTCAGATCTGGATTCATTCAGTAGGGAAGCACCACTAGATGTCACACTCCAGCATATGGTACCACCCTTAGTCCACTGGCAATTGAGCTACTGTCTGTCCCCCAGGGGGAGGGGCAGGGGCAGGGAGCAACCCTGCACTGGGAATGTTGCCTGAGCTCCATTTATTCCTGACTTCTTTCTAGCTAACCATTGATCAACCCTTTGGTCTCATAATATTGGTAACCATTTTATGAACTGATTTTATCAACAATTCTATGAGAAAAGACAAATGATTCCTATCTGGAAAATGAAAAATTGAAGCATTGTTGGGATTCACATTCAAGTCTTTGCAAGCTAGGCCCATAGCTCATCTCAGTACACAATGCTGCCATATATAGAACATAAAAAGTAAATCAAGAAACAAAATTTAGTGAGAAGGTAGGTCTGAATTTTAATCTTAACCTCACCTAGCTTTGTGAACAGGGGTAAGTTGCTTAATTTATCTGAGCTCCAATTCTCTCATCTGTTTTAAGAAAATTATAGTAGTTGTAAATTGCTCAGCACAGTACATAGTAAGAACCTAATAGATGGCATTTACTTAGCAGTAGTGTCATTTAAAATAAAAATAAAAACCATAATAAAATATCATGTTTATAATTGTAAATCCAATGTAGAAATTGTAACAATTAATAGCAAGTCCTGTGTATAGCTGATCATCTCTCAGATATTTAATAGTTATTAAAGTCCAAGCTTCTGGGACATCCACAATATATTTATGTTCCTTATTGTTCTTGCCATTTTTTTTTCTAGAAAACGTCAGTGTTTGTACAGAAACCTGTATTAGTTTGATGATGACTAGTGTCAGGTATCATACTTGATCTTCATAACATTTGAAGCGCCCATAGTAGGGAGGAACAATGCACAGATTTCAAGCTAGGTTCAGAGAAATAAATCAGATACACTTACCCAGACCAGCAATGAAGACAGCTTGAAGCAATTTGTACCAATATCATTATAGCTTTGGGGAAGCCAGAGAGGTTAAAATAGTTTTCTTTTCTTTCTTTCCTTTTTTAACTGGGTCAATCTTGTTTTAAAAAATGCAATAACCCCCATTACCAGTATCACCATAGACAATTGTTTGTTTCTCTTTCTTTTCTTTTTTTAAGATGTGAGATACAATTCAGAATTAGGTATACAAATGGTCATTGTACAGGTAAAGTTTGGGGTCTCATTTTGGTACCCACTTCACCTTGTTTGAGATCAGGTACCTTATTGATGAAGTGTGCTCCCTCTCCCCTGGCAATTTCCCACTACTGCCAATTCCTTTCTTATGGTATTATGATAATTGTTCAGGATCTCCTTATGAGTGAGAACATGTGGTACTCAGTTCTTTGTTTCTGTGATAGACCACTGAGTATTATAGACTCTAAGTCCATCCAAGTTGCTGCAAAGTTCATAATTTTGTGCTTCTTTATGGCTGTGTAACATTCCATTATGTATATGTACCACATTTTTAAAATTCAGTTCACTTTTGAAGGACAGCACAGTTGGCTCCAATGTTTTGGCTATTGTGAATAGTGCTGCAATAAACACGCATGTACAGGTATCTTTTTCATAGAGTGATTTGAGTTCCTCCAGGTATATTCCCAGAGTGGGGATTGCTGAATCATATGGGAGGTCAATTTTTAGATCTTTTAGGAATCACCACACTGTTTTTAACAGAGGTTGTACTAGTTTACAATCCCAACAACAGTGTAGAAGTATTCCCTTTTCTCCACATCCTCTCCAGCATCTGTTGTTTTTTGAGTTAGTGATGATAGCCATCCTCACTGGAGTTAGGTAGTATCTGAGTGTGGTTTTAATTTTCATTTCTTTGATGATTAGTGAGGCTGATCATTTTTTTCATGTTTCCTTTGGCTGCTTGTATGTCTTCTTTTGAGAAGTGTCTATTCATATATTTTGCCCACTTTTTAATAGGGCTGTTTGTTTTTTTTCTTTTTGGCATGTTTGAGTTCCTTGTAGATCCTAGGTATTAGGCCTTTATAATAGTTCTTGTTTACATAATTGCATTGGAGAGTGGCAAAGACGTTTGGGCTTTAAGTGTACCCACCACTCCCACACGTGCACATTGTACCCAATAGGTGATTTTTCATAACCCTGCCCATTCCTCCCTCCCCCTTGTGAGACTCCAATGCCTATGATACCATTCTCTATGACTTTTCAGATCCTTAGTTTAGCTCCCAGTTATGAGTGAGAACATACAGTGTTTGATTTTCTGTTCCTGTTAGTTCACTTAGGATGATACTCGCCAATTCCCTCCAAGTTACTGCAAAAGACATTAGGTCATTCTTTTTGATAGTTGAATAGTATTCCATAGTGTATATATTACCACATTTTTCACTATCCACTGATAGCTGATGAACATTTAGGTTAACTCCACATCTTTGCAATTAAGAATTGTGCTGTGATAAACATGAGAGTACAGATGTCTTTTTTATATAACAACCTCTGTTCCTTTGGGTAGATATCTAGTAGAGAGATTGCTAGATGTAATGGTAGACTACTTTTAGTTTTTGGAGAAATCGCCATACCAATTTATACTCCCACCAACAGTGTATAAGTGTTCCCTTTTTACTGAATGTGTGCCAGCATTTTTTTTAAAATAATGGTCATTTTGCCCAAAGAATGGGAAAAAATATTTGCCAACTGTCTATCTGACAAAGGCCTAACATCCATTATCTACAAGAAATTCAAACGTTCCGAAAGGAAAAAAACAAATAGCCCCCATTAAAAAGTGAGCAAAAGACATGAATAGACACTTCTCAAAAGAAGATATACAGGCAGCCAACAGATACATGGAAAAGTGCTCACCCTCACTCATCATCAGAAAATGCAAATCAAAACTACAGTGATATACCACCAAACCCCAGTAAGAATGGCCATCATTAATAACACAAACAACAACAGATGCTTGCGAGGATGCAGAGAAAAAGGAATGTTTCTACACTGCGGGTGGGAATGCAAACTTCATTGGAAAATGATTTGCCAATTTGTAAAAGAACTAGACATTGACCTTCCATATGACCCAGCAATCCTCCTACTGGGAATATACCCAGAGGAACTCAAATCATCCTACAAAAGAGATATTTGAACATGCATGTTTATTGCAGCACTATTCACAACAACAAAAACATGAAATCAACAGTGCTGCCCATTGAAACTGGGCTGGATTAAAAAAATGTGATACATATACACAATTGAATATTATGCAGTCATAAAGTAGGATACACATATGAACTATGCAACAACTTTGATGGATTTAGAGTCTATCATACACAGTGATCTATCACAGAAACAAAGAACAGAGTACCACGTGTTCTCACTCATAAGTGGGCCCTGAACATTTACCATAATACTCAAAGAAAGAGATTGGGAATAACCCCCTTGGGTCCCCTCTCACTGTGGAAGCTTTTCTGTCCTCTCAATAAATCCTGCTTAAAAAAACAAAAAAGAAAATGATTGGCAGTAGTGGGATACTGCTGGGAGGGGGGGAGGGGACATCATCAATAAGAGTATCTGATCTCAAACCAAGCAAAGTGGGGACCAAAGGGAGGCCCAAACTTTACCTGCACAATGACCACTTGTATACCTAATCCTGAATTGTACCCTATATCTTTAAGATAAATAAAATAAAAAAGGAGTGAAAGACAAAAAAGTAAAAATAAATAACGGTCATTCTGACTGGTGTAAGGTGGTATCTCATTGTGGTTTTAATTTGCATTTCCCTAATAATTAATGATGTTGAACTTTTGTTTATTCTTGTTGGCAATTTGTATATCTTCTTTTGAGAGACATCTATTCATGACCTTTGCCCACTTTTTAATGGGGCTATTTGCTTTTTCCTCGCTGATTTGTTTGGGTTCTTTGTAAATTCTGGATATCAGTCCTGTGTCAGATATATACATTCTTTTTCTATTCTGTTTGTCCATTTGTCTGTTGATTATTATTTCTTTTGCTGTACAGAAGATTTTTAGTTTAACAAGTCCCACTTATTTAGTTTTGTTTTCGCTGTATTTGCTTTTGGGGTTTTAGCCATAAATTATTTGTCTAGGCTGATGTCCATAAGAGTTTTTCTGAGGTTTTCTTCTAGGAGTCTTAAGGTTTCATGTCTGACATTTAAGTATTTAAACCATCTTGAGTTAATTTTTGTACATGGGGAGAGATGAGGATCAAGTTTTGTTTTACTACATGTAGCTATCCAATTTTCCCAGCACCATTTGTTAAGTAGTGTGTCCTTTCCCCAGTGCATGTTTTTGTCTGCTTTGTCAAGATCAGTTAATTGTGCGTATTTGGGCTTATTTCTGGATTCTCTGTTTTGTTCCATTGCTCCATGTGTCTGCTCTTGTACCAACAGCATGCTGTTTTGGTTACTACAGCCTTGTTGTATAGTTTGAAGTCAAGTAATGTGATGCCTCCAGCTTTGTTCTCTTTGCCTAGGGTTGTTTTGGCTATCCTGGCTCTTTATTGGTTCCATATGTATTTTAGGATTTTTTTTTTCTAATTCTGTGAAAAAAATGATGTTGGTGATTTGATAGGGATTGTGTTGAATCTGTACATCACTTTAGGTAATATTATCATTTTAACAATGTTGATTCTTCCAATCCATGAGCACTGGATATTTCTCCATTTGATTGTGTCCTCTATAATTTCTTTCATCAGTGTTTTGTAGTTTCCTTGTAGAGATCTTTCATCTTCTTGGTTAATATATCCCTAGGAATTTTAGCTTTTTGGCTGCTATTGTAAATGGAATTGAGTTCTTGATTTGATTCTCAGCTTGATCAAGTAAACTAAAAACCTCCTGCACAGCAAAAGAAATAATTAATAGAGCAAACAGGCAACCTACAGAACGGGAGAACACATTTACAAACTATACATCTGACACAGAACTAATAGCCAGAATCTAAAAAGAACTCAAACAATAAAAACTGAATATAAAACTTTGGAAAGACATGCAATCCACATAAAAACATTTTTTAAAGAGTCTATCTCTTATTAATGTTATGTGTCCCCATTCCCTCCCCTGGCAGACTCCGGCTATTTTACCTGTACTATGGCCACTTGTATACCTAATCCTGAATGGTACCCCACATCTTTTTTTTTCATAATCAATATTTTTTATTATGATTTTGTGGGGTACAGTTAAGGGTGAGGTGTACAATTACGTTTCATTCAGGCATCCTGTGGATAAGGTGTTTCTCCATCCCCAGACAGATATTTGCTACTGTTAATCCCATCTCCCTCCCCCCC
>NW_007248544.1:90478-140703 GCF_000164805.1 Carlito syrichta | reverse complement strand
GTGTACCATATTTTTTAATCCAGTCCTCTTTTGATGGGCAGCATGGTTGTTTCCAGGTTCTTGCTATTGTGAACAAAGCTGCGATAAACATACGTGTGCAGGTATCTTTTTATAGAGTGATTTGAGTTCTTCAGGGTATATTCCCAGTAGGGGGCTTACAGGGTCATATGGGAGGTGATATTTAGAGCTTTTAGGAATCGCCACACTGCTTTCCACAGAGGTTGCACTAGTTTACACTACCACCAACAGTTCCCTTTTCGCCACACCCTCTCCAGCAGCTGCTATTTTTTGAGTTGCTGATAATTGCCATTCTGACTGGAGTTAGGTGGTATCTCACTGTGGTTTTGATTTGTATCTCCCTGATGATTAGCGAGGTTGAACATTTCTTCATGTGTTTGTTGGCTGCTCGGATGTCCTCTTTTGTAAAGTGTCTGTTCATATCTTTTGCCCATTTTATAATGGGGGTAACCCACATCTTTAAAACAAATTTTAAATAAAGAAAAAGTCTATCTCAATCTCAATGAAGTGTTTCGCAAAGATTTTTAAGAGAAAATTTAGAAGGAGTATCATCTACTACAGTTAGTTTATAAATTATTATTTTTTACATTTTAACTTTTTTAACGATTTCAAATATACCAAAACCTTTAAGAACAGAATAATACACATGTCATTTAATCCACTCACATTGTTAAAATGTTAATAATTTAACATATTTGCTTCATATATTTAAAGAAAAAATATGTCACATACTCAGGTAAGACCCCTTAGTACCTTTTCTCTATCTTATTCTTATTTCCTTCTCAGAAGTAACCACCATCATTAAGTTTGTGTACATCTCTCTGTTCGTGTTATTATATTTATAATACATATGCATATATCTATTTTGATGAATCCATAAGCAATACAGGTATGATGTTGTGAGTTTGTACATTTTACACTGAAACTTGCTTTTCTTTTTCAACATTTTAGTTTCAAGATCTATCAATAATGGGCCATCTGAGACCTAATCCCCGCTACTACACAATATGTCCATGTAATGAATATACATGTGTACCTCCTGAATCTAAAATTAAAATTAAAATAAACAATTTTTTTAAAAAGATCTATCAGTATTCATACATGTAGACATGGTATGCTTATTTTATCCACTGGGTATGTTCCTGTGCGAATATTCTACAATTTGTCTTTTCTTGTACTAATGGTCCATTGTCTCCAGTTTCTTACTAGTATATAGCATGCTTGAGTGAAACTTTATACATGTCTCTGTTTGTTCAATGAAGCATATAGAGAGAGAGAGAAGTAGAACTTCTGAGACCTAAAGCAGACACATCTTCAATTGTCTTCAATTAGATTTTGCCAAATTGCTCTGTAAAGTGGTGGACGTTATTTGCTACTTCTACCATGCTTCATATTCTCACCAACTTCTGTAAGTCTTCAAGTTTTGTCAATCTGATAGAAGTGGAATGGTATTTCATGGATATTTTATATTTCCACAATTAGAGAAGTTAAACATGTTTTCATAAGCTGAAGGGCCATTAGATATTGAGAGTTGTTTTGTTTCTTTCTTTTTCATATTTTTTTGTCCTTTTTTTCAGTTGGACTGTTTGTCTTTTCTAATTGACTTATAAGAATTTTGGCATAGTCTAAGATATAAATTCTTTATCAATTAGAAGAATTTAACTTTTCTTCTCCTAGACTATAGCTTGTCTTCTAATTTTACTTATTTTTCATAAAAGTTATATATTTTAATGTGGACAAATTATGATTCTTGTCCTTTAATGGTTTTTGTGTGTGTGTTGGTTTAAGAAATAGTACTTAATCCACAAGCTTGTCATGAGGAATGGAATTAACACTTTGATGGGATTTAGAAAACTGCATGGTACAAGTAATTGCTACATAAGTGCTAAAAAAAAATAAAACTACACTAAAATTTGTGAAGAGATAAACTGTTGGCAGGGAGGGGGTAGAGACAGGAATAGAAGTTTTGGAAACATAAGTGTTAAAGACTTAGCCATAAAAGACAAAAAGAAAGATTTAGAAACAAAAGCTTGGTACACAGCAGCATTCCATAAATGTATTGCCTATAGAAAATGTCCCTTTGAACAAATCTGAGTAAATCCAAACCAAGCCAATAGGACTCTAGGATCCAGGCTGGAGTCTACTATATAGTAACTATAAACAGGCCTGTGACACTTCCATAACCCACAGAGAAACAGCTGGAATTTGTTGGTCGGCATTTCTACCATAAACAGAATCACAAATTTAATATTTCCTGTAATTTCCCCAGACCTTATTTCCTCTCAGAAATTTATCTCTACTTACTACTGATAAATTATGATTAAGGTTTTATTTTCTTTCCCCTAGCATTTACTAGCTCTCTCCGTTGTCTGCATGTCAATTTTTAGGCCACACAAAAAATAGAGTAAGAGTCCATCCAGAGAATCTAGTCACTACATGCTAGTTCACTGTAACTCAAGACTTTCCGTACAACTTGCTCTTAAACACACTGAGACACTAGGTTGAATAGCCAATATGTATTAAGGCTCACACTATTAGCACTTTAACAATTCTGGTCTATACTAATTATCATTAACAGTTCAGAAATAAACACTGTTTTGTGCATATTTGAAATTAAATGTGGGCCATATAATGGTTTGGTCTGACCAAAATTGCTGTGACAATTCCATATAACCTAAGAAGTGTTGCAAACATGATCTGGGAAAGTTGTTTACACTGTCAAGGTCCAGTGATAACTCACACCAGAGGCTGCTTATACTAATTAACAAGCCTTTTAAAGTGGGATCTCTTTGTGAAGAACTACTAATAAAGAGACACATAAGTATTACAGAAAAATATTTAAATATCAACAGGCACAAAGGAAGAAATACAATCGATCATAATTTTTGTATTTTTATAAACATCTATTTTTAAAATTAAAAGGAGATCACAATGTTTTGCAACATTTTAAATTTCATAACCATATGTTCATGTCCAGAAATAGTTAACTACTATGTCATTATAATAGCTGAAGAGTATTATAAGGATCTATAAAAACTTACTTAAACAAACTCCTATTGTTAGATATTTGTTTTATTTTCCTAAGGTTTATGAATACTGCTTCAATAAACATTCTTGCAGATAAATCTCTGTGCATGATATAATTTCCCAAGGATTCATTCCTAGAATGAGATATCTTTTGATTGTGTGTAATTTTAAAACATTTTAATATTCATGAATTAAATAAATTTAATTGAGTTCCTACTAAGTGCTAGGCATTGTTTAGTGTTACAGCAGTAAACAAAACAGGCAAAAACTTGCCTAGGGGAGAGATAAAGTAGTAAAATCTATTTTATTTGTGGAATTGCTATGGAGAAAAAGTTCTTCATGAGGGCATGCACTTTTTAGCAAGGTAACTTAAGGTCTCAGAAAAAGAATAAGTGTCAGATGCATTATATAAGCAAATTATATCACTCAAACTGGAGATTATTATTTTTATCATTTGATATGTTATTTTTACAATTTTATAGGGAAACAAAAGGAATCTCACTGATTACTAATGCTTTGGGTTATTTATATAACTTATCTTACAAAATGCCTGACTACACCTTTTCAACAAGTTTCTTGAGTTTTTCCTTTTCCTTATTAATAGCCATTTTTAAATTGGTCTTTTTGTATTAAATATGCTAGACCAGTTTTGTATTTACCTTAGATTTCTATTTACGGTGGTTTTTACTGTAACAGAATTTTTACAATAATTCTGGTTCTCAAGGGCACTGGTGATGCTGCCCCAATTCTACCTGTATGTTTCATGGTTGTACTATATCTATGTGTCTACATAGGCTGAGTATACGGTCATTGGATATTACATTCTTTCCCTTTGATCCTTATTTAGCCATTTGTGTGTGTGTTTGTATGTGTGTATTAGTGAAGCTCACTACCATTCTTTAGATCACCATCTATCCTGTCACTTTTGTAGTTTGAAGCACACTCTCTAATAACTTATTCAATCCTATTCACAATAGTAACAAAAATAAACTTTTAAAATTAGGAAAAAGCTCAACTAGAAAATTGAAATAACTGTACACTAAAAATTACAAAACATTGAAAGGATCTTAGACAAGATACAGATAAATATAAAGACATTCATATTCATGGTCTGGAAGAATTAAAATCATTAAAATGTGCATACTACCTGAAGTGATCTACAGATTCAATGTAAACCCTATTAAAATGTCAATAACATTCTTCATAGAAATAGAAAAGGCAATCTTAAAATGTATATGGACCTATGAAAGACCTGGAATAGCCAAAGGGATCCTGAAAAAAAAATGGAGGCATCACACTTTCTGATTTCCAAATAAATTGCAAGCCTATCTTAATCAAGAGTATAGTAATGACATAAAAAGTGACATATAGACCAATAGAATATAATAGAGCCCAGAAAGAAATCCATGCATCTACAGTGAAGTGCTATTCAACAAGGATGCCATGAACATAAAAAGAGGAAAAGACAGTCTCATTAATAAATGGTGATGAGAAAACTGCATATCTACATGTCAAAGAAAGAAAATTGACCCCTATCTCACACCATATACAAAAATCAAGTCAATTTAAGCTTAAAATATAAGACATGAAGCCATATAACTACTAGAAGAAAACCTATAGAAAAAGTTTCCCAATATTGGCTTTGGCAATAATTTTTAGATATGACCTCAAAAGTACAGGCAACAAAAGTAAAAATAAGCAAGACTATATCAAATTTAAAAGTTTCTGCATAGCAAAGAAAATAATCAAGAGTAAAGAGGTAATATATATAATGAGGAAAATATTTACAAACCATATGCCTGACAAGGGATTAATATTCAAAATGTATCAGGAACTAATACAGATCAATTGCCAAAATAAATAAATAATGCAATTTAGATATAATCAAAGGACTTGAATAGGCATTTCTCAAAAGAAGACATATGACAGGTATATGAAAGATGATCAACATAACCATATCAGGGAAATGTAAATTAAAATAAAACTGAAATATTGCTTCACATCTGTTACATGGTTATTATAAGAAAGATGAAAGATAACAAGTTTTGGGAAGGACAAGTAGAAAAGGGAATTCTTGTGCACTTTTGGTGGGAATGTAAGTATTAAAGCTCCGCAAAAATTAACAATCCAACTTCTGGATATACAGTCATTCATCATTTAACATCATTTAACATCATACATCATTTTGTGCACTCGAAGTTTGCTAACAATAGGGATAGGTTCTGAGAAATGCATCACTAGGTGATTTCACCATTGTGTGAACATTATGGAGTGCATTTACACAAACCTAGATGGTAGCGCCTGCTACACACCTAATCTGTATGACATAGCCTATTGCTCCTAGACTACAAACCTGTAAAGCATGTTCGTTACTATAGTGATTCTATAGGCAATTATAACATAATGTAAGTATTTGCATTTCTAAACATATCTCAACTTAGAAAAGGTACAGCAAAAATATATTATTATAATCTGTAATTATAATAGATTATATTACAGACATATAGATTATGTATTATTATAATCTGTAATTTATAACCACTGTCATATATGTATTGACTGAAACATTGTTATGTGGCACATGACTGTATACCCAAAGAAATGAACCAGCATCTTAAAGCAATATCTGCAACTCTCATGTTCATTTCTGCATTGTTCACAAAAGCCACCAACAAATGAATGGGTAAAGAAAATGTGGTATATATACATATATATGTATATGCACACACAATGGAATATCATTCAGCCATAAAGAAGGAAATTCTACCACTTGCTATAACCCAGGTGACCATATAAAGTTAAATAAGCCAGACACTAAAAGACAAATAGTATATGATCTCATGTATATGTGGAATCTAATTAAATTAGATTAGATTTGATATTATACAATATATGGCATTATATTATAGATTAAATTAATATTGGATTAGATTAGATACTATATATGTAAAATCATTAGGAAAGAAGTAAATGGGGAAATGTTAGTCAAGGGGTACAAAGTTTTCATTATAGAAGACAAGTTCTGGAGATCTAATAAACAATGTGACTATAATTAACTATTTTTTTGTGCACTTAAAGTTTGCTAAAAGGGTTGACCTTCAGTGTTCTCACCACAAAAAAAGTGATAACTGAGGTGATCAATATATAAATTAGCTTGATTGCATAATTATTTATAAAGTATACGTATATCAAATCATCACATTGTACACATTAAATATGTACAATTTGCATTTGCTAAGTATAACTTAATAAAAAAGAGTCACAGCTCCTTAAATAAGCTAGCTAAGATTTGTTTCCATCATTTACTGGCTACATGACCTTAGAATATTTTTCTTAAAGTCTTAAGGCCTTAGTTCCAACATTATTTTTTTTAAGGGCATAATAATAATTCCTGCCATGAAAAAGTTTTGTAAGGGTTAAATGAAATAGATGTGAGATAAATGAAACTCTTATTTCAATGCCTGGCACATGGAAGTAAGTACCAAATAGAAATTAGATATTATTATTGTTGAGGATGCTATGGTCAGATTTCTTGCCCTAAAATCTATTTGTACTCTATTGACATACCTGAAAGATTAATAAGTAAGCTATGGTCATGTAAAATACACATTCAGACTATCAACAACATATCAAACATAATCTAAGTTCAAGTATATGATAATGGAAAGCAACATACCATAAAACACAAGCTTGCAACTTCTCTAATTTTTCTGTTTCAAAACCCTAGTTTTAATGTCTCTGCTGAATTGAATTTAAACTTATTAAAAAAAGGAAATTTTCAAATAAAGTATGAAAATCTACTACTTTACAGATTTGCACAGTTTCTCATCTGCTGCCTTCCATAATGATTAACTTTAGGAAGAAGAATATTATTTGTTACTATACATAATACACTAACATGAAATTGGCACAAAGAAAGAGAGGTATAGAATAGAAAATGCTATTTTTTTATTTCAAAATATCCCAAAGGTGAAATGGCAATATCCTCCCACCCTTGCAACCCACAGGGTCATCCAACCTACTTTTGCATATATATACAGGAAGTGCCCTATCAAGGACAATAGTAACTTCAGAAGGAACTCACTTTTGGACATTCCTAAGTGAGGACTCAGGCTTTCCAATCTTTCTGCTCTCCCCCCATCTTCCTTAACCCCACCCAGGCTAATCTTCTTTCCCTGAGGAAGATTCTAAAATTCCTTCCAGGTGAAAAACGATGCTGTAAATGTTAGAATACACTGTTCACACTCATCCTGAAATTAGCTCCTGGAAACTTACTCCCATTAATCTTTATTGAGTCTTGAGGAGCCTACGTAATATTCTTTCCTGTAACAGTTCCCATGACAATATTTTAAAACAAGTCATGCCTTCCCACCAAATCCTCTCTTCTATACTTACGTCCTTTACTGGTCACTTAATATGGTATATATAAAGAATTTAAACAATTACCTACTCATCAGTAGAAAGAAAATATTGTATTCAAAGGAAAAAAATGAAAAGAAATCATCACATAACAAAACTCCAAAAACAATTCAGAAAGACATAAATAGAACAAAAGTTCATCATACTCTTTTTTTTTTCCTCAAGAGTTTTCAAAATGCTTTTAAAAAGGAGATGATTAAAGTAGCCTCATGACTTAATAGAGAATATGAGGATTCCTACTAACTACAAGCACTAAGGGGCAGAAAATGAGTCTAACTTGTTCCCTTTTATAGTTTTGCACCAAGACAGAGCCTGACTTTTGACAGCTGACATTTTTGTAGCATATACTATGTGTCAGGCACTGTCAAAAGCACTTTACAAAGATGAGATTTTTAATCATGACAACAACCTGTATAACATAAATACTATTATCACTCCTATTTCATACATGAAGGGCCTGAAGCATAGAGAGGTTCAAGTGATTTGCCAACATCAACAAGATGCAGGATTATAACCCAGGCAGTATGAACTCCAGAATCCATGCTCTTACCTCCCCATTCCGTCCACACGCTATGTCACCTCAATGAATGAGGAGTTAAGCAATAAAAGATGGTTGAATGTAGGCCTAGATGAATGGATGGATCAATAGATTGATCAATGGATTGACGGGTCAATTGTCAGACTGATGAATTATTTGTGTCCACTCTCTTTCTCTCAACCTGTGAAAGGATACTGACATAGTACTGAGCACCTTTTTGCTCTGACACTATACTAGATTCTTCCACATATTTTTCACTAAATCATAGTAACAATCTTGCAAATATGCCTTATTATTGCCCAGTTTTGAAGATATGGAAACTGGATTTGGTTAATTTAATGTTGATTCTTGGAAAAGTAATTCTGGGACTCAATGTGATTCTTGGCATAGTGGAAGTTCAACATATATTTATTGAGTGAAGGTTTTTAAAATACTCTTTAAATGCTTAGAAAAAGAAATATTAAAAATTAGTAACCAGCATGGTTTTCCTAAAGGCAGATAATACCAAGGGAATCTCATTTTATTTTTTGATGGGTTCTAAACAGATCTATGGGGAAAATACTATGGACACATTATTCCTGGATTTCACCATAGCTACTAACAAGGTTATTCAAAACAACTTTGTGAATAAGATATAGAAATATAGTTTGCATAATGATACAAATGTGAGAATTTAATGGCAATCAAATACCCCAGAGAGTTCACTTTAAATCTCAGGTAGTGAGGATAGTTTCTATTGTTAAACCTAAATGAAAACTTGGATGATGTCATATTGGTTAGGTTTGTGAATAACAAGAAATTGGTAGACAAATCCTCTGGGATATCATGAAATCAGTGCTGAGATGTAAGTTTATAACATTGCACACACATCAAGAAAATAGAGGGATCTCAAATAAACAATCTAATGTCATGCCTAAGGGAGCGGAAAAGACAAGAGTAATCCAATCCTGGAATCAGTAGAACAATAGAAATCATCAAAGTAAAGGCAGAGCTAAATGAAATAGAGATTTTTTTTTTAATCTTGCAAAAGATTAAAGAGACAAAAATCTGGTTCCTTGAAAGGATAAATAAGATTGACAGAACCCCTGGTCAGATTTTAAAAAGAGGGAGAGAAAGATAAAATTCAAATAAACACAATTAGAAATTAAAATAGTGATGTTACAACCCTCAGAAATACAATAGATTATCAGGGAGTACTATGAATATCTGTATTCAAGTAAGCTAGAAAATCTAGAAGTGGAGAAATTTCTGGCATCACACAACCTCTCAAGATTGAAACAGGAAGAAAATGGAACCCTAGCTGGGCATGGTGGTTCAGGTCCATAATCCCAGCAACTTTGGAAGGCTAAAGTGAGAGGATTGCTTGGCCCCGGAGTTCAAGACTAGTCTGAGCAACAAAGTGAGACCTCATCTCTACCAAGAAAAAAAAAAATCTAAAAAATTAGCTGGGCATGGTGGCATGCATCTGTAGCCCCAGCTAGTTGGGAGACTGAGGTAGAAGGATTGCTTTGCACCCAGGAGGTAAAGGCTGCAGTGAGCTGTAATCACACCACTGCACTTCACCCTGGGATACAATGAGAGGGAGGGAGGGAGGGAGGGAGGAAGGAAGAAAGGGAGGAAGGAAGGAAGGAAGGAAGGAACTGAAATCCTAAACAGATCAATAACAACCCAAGAAATTTACTTAGTCATAACAAACCTCCCCACCAAAAAAGTCATGGACCAGATGGTTTCTCAGCTGAATTCTCCTAGATGTACAAAGAAGAGCTGATACCAATGCTATTGAAAGTATCCAAATCAATCAATAAGGAAAAATGTTCCCTAGCTCATTCTATTAAGTCAATTTCAGTCTGGTAGCCAAAAATGGCAAAGACCCAACAAGAAAAGAAAGCTTCAGGCCAATTTTCCTTATGAACAAAAATTCTCAATAAGATTCTAGCAAATCACATCCAACAGCACATTCTAAAGGTCATTCACCATGACCAGGGGGCTTCATTCCTAGGATGCAAGACTGGTTCAAAATATGCAAATCGATAAATGTAATCCACCACATAAACAGATGTAAAACCAAGAACCATATGATTATCTCAACAGACACAGAAAAAGCATTAAAAAAATCCAACATCCCTTCTTAATAAAGAAAAACACAAACACTTATGCATTGAAGGAACATTTCTCAAAATAATAAGAGCCATGTATGATACACCTGCAGCCAACATCATACTTAACAAGCAGAAGCTGGAAGCATTACCCCTAAGAACAGGAACAAGGCAAGGATTCTCACTCCTCCTATTCAACATAGTACTGGAAGTCCTAACCACAGCAATCAGGCAGAAGAAAGAAGTTATGGGTATCCAAATAAGAAAAGCGAAAGTTAAATTAACCCTCTTTTAGTATGATATGATTCCATACCTAGAAAACCTTAGAGGGGACTCTTGGAAAGATGGTAGTAGAGCCAGTCGGGCTAAGCAAGTCTCAGTGTGAGTGAGTGAGTATATGGAAAATTTTGCGTATGTACTGGTAAGTGGGCATGTGAGTGGCTTACTGAGTAGGCACTCAAGAACAAATGGCCAGGGCTCTCCTGGTTAAGCAGCTGGTGCCACAGCTGCTCTGCTTGATTCCTAGTGTTTCCTGGGTACAGAAGTCAAGTGTCATTTTTTAAACAAAAAATCACTAAAGAAGCTTCAAAAAATCCAAGAAGAAGCTTCCAGGAGAGACTGTTGGCTCTAGGTTCTGCCTCACCACTGTAGCACCTGGCCGGACACTGGCAGCAAGGGCTGTGGAGAGAGCAAGAGAGCCCAGAGGCAGAGCTCCACTGGAGAAAATGAAAGAGGCACCCTGCCACCATCTTGAAAACTGGGCAGGAAAGTGCTCTGATTTGCTCACCAAGGAGCGACAGAACTGATCTGATCTCTGTGACTGGTGGATTAACTACTCAGGGGTTGATCGTAACCCAGGGGGAGTATTCCAAAAGCACAAACTCCAGAGGGACAGGATGAGTGCTGAGTCTCAGGCGCCCCACCCCCTACCCTGAATCAGCCACAGGACAAAGAATGTGGTCAGAAAAGGATGAAGAAGATCTCCAAAGAGATCAGTGGTGAGTCCAGGGCTGACTCAACCCCCTCCTTCCCAGCAATTCTCTGAATGTCAGACCCACATGGCTGGGGCACAACTGAGAGGGACAACCCAGGCAGAGCCTGGACATCAGCCACAAAGGAGGACTCCACTCCAGGATAAGCCTGGCTGGGGTGCCCCCCCACACCAGTACCCAGGGAAGAGACAATCCCATACCACCCCATCAGAAGAGAACCTTTGAATATAGTAGAGTATGAGAGGAGGACTTAAGTCTCACCTACCCCCACTGTCCCCTCCTTCTTGCTGGGACAGACACTGGAGAGATTGTGAATAAGGACAACGCTCTGCAGGAGACAGCAGAAGGGTAGCTGAGAGGAACAACTACAGAACCTGCACAAGAGGGCAGATTTTTGTTGTTGTTCATTTTTTAATATTTTTCCTTTGTGCATGAATGTGTATGTGAAGGCTTGCTCTTCCTCCTGCCCACACCCCCCCTTTTTCCCCTCTCTCTTTCTTCTCTCATTTTTTGTTTTCTGTTTATGTGTGTATATGAAGGAGTAAGTGTTCATCTTTCAGTTTTTTATTTGTTTTTGCTTTTTTTGTTATTCTCTTTTTTTAGTTTAATGTGAGTGTGAATACATGTGTGAGGGTTCAATTTGAATTCCTTTTCTCTTTTATTTTCTTTTTCTTTTTTATCCTCTGTATTTTCTCTCTTTCTCCTCCTTCCATTTTGAGTTGGGCATATGTGCATGTTTGGTGTTCCTGTTTTTTGTTTTGTTTCACTTTGTTGTTATTCCAGTTTGTTTTGGGTGTGTGTGTGTGTGTGTGTGTGTGTGTGTGTGTGTGTGTTTGCATGCATGCGCATGTGCGCTTAATTGTTTTTTGCTTTGGTTTCTGCTTATTATATTTTTATTTTTAATTTTAAAAAATTCATTTCATTTCAATTTTCTCTGTTTTCCTCATTGATGTTACTATATGTTGGACTCAGGGGGTACACATATATATTCATTGCATCAATCATTGTATAGAATGGTGGTACAGAGTGGGCCTCAGGAAATCTATACCACAATCAGTGAACATTGTGATTTGCAAGTCGTTTCTGAATCCTAACTCCCCTCCTCCACCTTATTCAACTCTCAAAACTACAAAAGACAGCAAAGCTTCCCACCCACAGCACCTTTTCAAGATAGAACAAATTCAGTACTCTAATCAGGGAGGGCTAAGCAAACGTCAGAAGTGAAAGCCTCACCCACTGCCACTGAATAATGGAACTAAAGAGAAAAGAAAGATCTGTCACAAATGAGGAAAAATCAATGGTGGAACACAAGTAATTTCCATTGTTACAAAGAGAAAATTCCTGAAAAAAAATCAGACCCCAGAGCCCAAACAATGGAAATCACCAACAACTGGCCCCAGAATACAACAGGGATTAGGGAATGGATGGAAAGAGTGAATAAAACTCAACAAAGACAAGATGAAATGCTTGTTACAAATAACTTGTAACATGATTTTGGTCATACAAAATTTCATCCAAGAAATAAATAGCAAGAAGACAAACATGGAAAGCAGAATTAATCAAACAGAAGAAAGAATCTCAGAACCTGAAGACCAAAACATGAAATTAATCCAATATTTAACAAACATAAGAATAAAATTCAGTAAGAAAGAACAAAACCTACAAGAGATGTGAAATTATATCAAGAGACCAAGCCTCCACGTAATGGGTATCCCAGAAAGAAAAAAGGAAAATGGAGAATACCTTGGAGCAAGTATTCCAGGAGATTAACCAACAAAACTTTCCCCATCTCACCAGAGATGTGACCATCCAAACAGAAGAGATACAGAGAACCTCCACAAGACATCAAATAAGACCAACCTTAGACACATAGTAATTCACCTAAACAAAGTAAGCACAAAAGGAACAAATCCTAAAGTCAGCAAGAAAGAAAGGTCACACTACCTACAAGGGTAAACCAATTAGAATAGCAGCAGACCTATAGGCAGAAGCACTACAAGCTAGAAAGGACTGGAGCCCAATATTCAAAGTCCTCAAACATAAACAATTTCAACCAAGAATTTCCTACCCAGTCAAGCTCAACATCATCAGCAATGGAGAATTAAATCCTTCCCAGACATTCAATCCCTAAGAGATTATGCAGCTTCCAGATCAGCTCAACAGGAGATGCTTAAAGAGGTATTAAGCACAGAAGAAAGGAAAAAAAAATGACCACACACTTCCCAAGAGAACAGCAGAACACAGAATCAACAAAGAATACTCACAACTGCAAACTTGAAAATGCACACATACTCAACCCAAAAGTTAAAAGAAAAGAAACAAACAAAAAACTGTATAAGAACTTCATGACAGGGACAAACAATCACATTTCAATAATCAGCCTGAACATGAATGGACTAAATGCATCACTGAAAAGACACAGAATGGCAAGCTGGATAAAAACCCATGACTCAATAATTTGCTGCACCAGAAAACTCACCTCTGCACAAGAGATGCACACAGACTCAAAGTTAGAGGATGGAAAACAAGTTTCCAGGCTAATGGATCACAGAAGTAGGCAGGAGTTGTGATCTTAATATCAGACAAAGCAACCTTTAAACTATCAAAAATTTTAAAAGATACACAAGGACACTACATAATGATAAAAGGTTCAATCCATCAATAAGAAATATCCATTCTAAACATATGCACTCAACACAGGAGCACCAGCATTTATAAAACAATGACTAAGTAAACTAAAAAAAGATATTGACTCTAACGCTATTATAGTTGGGGACTTAAATACCCTATTAACAACCTTAGATAGATCATCAAGGCAAAAAAACAACAAAGAGATACAGAACCTAAACTTGACACTTGACCAAATGGACTTAATAGATACTTACAGAACACTCCACCCAACAATCACAGAATATACATTCTACTTATCACCCCATGGATCATATTCCAAGAATAATCACATCCTCAGCCATAAATCAAACATAAACAAATTTCATAAGATTGAAATACTGCCATGCACCTTCTCAGACCACAGTGGAATAAAAATAAATATCAACACCAACAAAACTCCTCCAAAACTGACAAAGACATGGACATTACACAGCATAATGCTGAACAACTACTGGGTCAACACAGAAATCAAAACAGAAATTAAAAGATTTCTGGAAACAAATGAAAATGAAGAAGCATCTTACCAAAACAACTGGGATGCCATGAAATCAGTTCTAAGAGGGGAATTTATAACTCTACAAACATATCAAGAAAATGGAAAGATGACAAATTGACAGTCTAACAAATCACCTAAGGGAGGTGGAAAGACAAGACCACAAAAACCCTAATTTTATCTGAAGAATCCAGATCACCAAAGTAAAAGCTCAAATATGGGACACAGAAGACAAAAACCACAGAAAAAAAATCAACAAAACAAAAAGTTGGTTCTTTGAAAGAATAAACAAGATAGATGGAATCCTAGCCAGAATGACCAATAAAAAAGAGAAAAAGCCCAAATAAACACAATCAGAAATGCAAAAGATCGTATCAAAACAGACCCAAAAGAAATACAAAAGATTATCAGAGATGACTATGCACACCTGTATGGAAACAAACTTGATCATGTAAATGAAATGGATAACTTTCTGATATCACACAACCTCCCAAGGTAGAAACAAGAAGACATTGAGACATCAAATAGACCAATAATAACCCAGGAAATTGGCTCTGCCATAAGAAAACTACTTACAAAAAAAAAAGCCCTGGACCAGATGGATTTCCAGAGAATTCTATAAAACATACAAGGAGGAGCTGACAACCAATCATATTGAAAGAATTCCAGGTAATTGAGAAATCATTTTATAAAGCTAACATCACACTGATACCATACCAGGTAAAGATTCAACAAAAAAGGGGAACTACAGGACAATATCCCTAATGAACATAGATATAAAAATTCTCAACAAAATTCTAGCACATTGGATCCAAGAATACATCTCAAAAATCATCCAAGACCAAGTAGGCTTCATCCCTAGGATGCAGGGCTGATTCAACATCTGAAAGACTTAAATGTAATTAAATACATCCACAGATGTTAAAGCAAGAACCACATGATATCACTAGATGAAGAAAAAGCTTTTGATAAAATCCAGCCCCCTTCTTGATAAAAATCCTCAAACACCTAGGCACAGAAGAAACATATCTCAAAATAGAAAGTGCCATCGAAGATAAACCCACAGCCAATATATTGCTAAATGGACAGAAACTGGAAACATTTCCTCTGAAAACCGGAAAAAGACAAGGTTGACCACTCTCATCTCTCTTGTTCAACATAGTATTGGAAGTCCCAGCTAGAGCAATTAGACAAGAGAAGGAAATCACAGGTATCCAAAAAAGGAAAAGAGGAAGTTAAGTTATCCCTCTTTGCTGACGATATAATCCTACACCTCAAAAACCCAAGATAATCTGTCAAAAATCTGCTTTCACTGATAAAAGACTTTGGCAAAGTCTTGGGGCCAAGACACATGTGCAAAAGACAGTTGCATTCTTATACACCAACAACAAACAGGCAGAAAACCCAATAAAAAGCACAATCCCATTCACAATAGCCACCCAACAAATGAAATACCTTGGCATCTTCCTAACCAGAGAAGGGAAAAACCTTTACAATGAAAACTACAAAACACTGCTCAAAGAAATCCAAGAAGACAAAAACAAATGAAAAAATATTCCACGCTCATGAACTGGAAGAATCAACATTGTTAAGATGTCCATCCTACCAAAGGAAATCTACAGATTCAATGCAATATCCATTAAATTACCAATACCATTATTCTCAGACCTGGAAATGACAATACAGAAACTCATATGGAAACATAAATGACCATGAACAGCCAAAACAATCCTCAGCAAAAGAAACAAAGCAGGAGGTATCACACTTCCAGACTTTAAACTTTATTATAAGGCTACAATAATCAAAACAGTACAGAATAGAGATTCCAGAAGCAAAACCTCAATGTCTCAGCCAACTTATCTTCCACAAAGCCTCCACCAAAAACCACTGGGGAGAGGAGAACCTATTCGGTAAACGGTCCTAAGAAAATTGATCACATGCATAAGATCGCAACAGGAACCCTACCAACCACCATATACAAAAATCAGCTCCAAATGGATCAAAGACTTAAATATAAACCTCAAACTATAAAAATCTTATAAAATGCAGGAGACACCTTAAAGGAAATTGGAACTGGGAACCAATTTCTGATCAAAACCCCAAGTGAGACCCCATCAAACTGAAAAACTTCACCAAGCAAAAGAAACCATCAAAAGAGAAGGGAGATAGCCCACAGAATGGTAAAAAATATTTGCCAAAGATATATCTGACAAATGACTAACATCCGAGGTCTACAAGGAACTCAAACATGCTCAAAGGAAACAAACAGCCCCATTAGAAAGTGAGCAAAAGACATGAATATACACCTCTCAGAAGATATACAGGTAGCTAACAGACACATGAAAAAGTGCTCATCCTCACTAATCATCAGATAAATGCAAATTAAAGCCAAATTGAGATACCACCTAACACCAGTACAAATGGTCATCATTAATAAAAACAACAACAGATGTTGGCAAGGATGAAGAGAAAAAGGAACACTTTCACACTGCTGGTGGTAATGCACACCAGTGCAACCTCTGGAAAACTGTGTGGTGATTTCTGAAAGAACTAGACATTGACTTTCCACATGGTCCAGCAATCCCCCTACTGGGAATATAACCAGAGGAACTCAGATCATTCTACAAAAAAGATACCTGCACATGCATGTTTATTGCAGCACTATTCACAGTAGCAAAAACGTGGAACCAACTGTGCTGCCCACCCAAAGTGGATGGATAAAAAAATGTGGTACATATACATAATGAAATACAGTCATAAAGAAAGACAAACATATGAATTTTGCAGCAACTTGCATGGATTTAGAGTCTATCATACTCAGTGATCTATCACAGAAACAAAGAACAGAGTACCACATGTTCTCACTCATAAGTGGAACCTGAACATATACTATAATACTATAAGAGAGGAATTGGCAATAGTGGGATATAGCAGGGGTGGGTGGGAGAGAAGGCATAACATCAATAAGGGTAACCTGATCGCAAACCAGACAAAGTGGGGACCAAAGGAAGGCCCAAACTTTACCTATATGATGACCACGTGTACATCTAATCCTGAATTATATCCCATATCTTTAAAAGGAAAAAAAAAAAGAAAACCCTAGACAGTGTGTTAAATATGCAATTGCACTGATAATTTACTCAGTAAAATCTCAGGATACAAAATCATTGAACAAAAATTAATTCATTCCTATACACAAAAATCAAGCAGATTGAGAACAAATTAAAAAACACAATCCCATCCACAGTAACCAAAAATTAAAAAATCAGTATTCATATACCAAAGAGGTAAAAGATCTTTACAATAAGAACTATAAAACACTCCTCAAAGAAATTAAAGATAACACAAAAAAAGATAGAACATTCTTTATTTTTATTTATTTATTTATTTATTTTTGAGTTGGAGTCTCACTCCGTTGCCCAGACTGGAGTGCAGTGGCCACTCCTGGCCACCGCAGCCTCAACCTGCTGGGCTCCAGTGATCCTTCCACCTCAGCCTTCCGAGTAGCTGGAACTACAGGCACATACTACCACACCTGGCTGATTTTTTTATTTATTGTAGAGATGGGGTCTCGCCAAGTTGCCCAGGTGGGTCTCGAACCCACCGGCTCAGGTAATTCACTCACCTCAGCCTCCCAAAGCACTGGGATTACAGGCTGAGCCAACGAGCCCAGCTGATAGAACATTCTAAGTTCATGGATTGGAAGAATCAATCTATGTCAAGATGTTCATTCTAACCAAGGCAATCTACAGATTCAACGCAATCCCTATCAAACTACCAGCATCATTTTTCACAGACCTAGACAAGACAGTAACTACTAAAATTCATATGGGAGCAAAAAAAGAACTCGAACAGTTGAAGCAGTCCTCAGCAAAACAAAGCTTGAGGCATCATACCTCCAGACTTCAAACTTTGCTATAAGGCTACAATATCCAAGATAGCATGGTACCGGTATAAAAATAGACACATAGACCAATGGAACAGGACAGAGAATCTGGAAATAAAACCACAGACCTTCAACCAATTCATCTTTGACAAAGCCAACAAAAACAAACACTGGGAAAAGGAAACCATATTTAGAAAATGGTACTAGGGAAACTGGTCAACCACATGCAGAAGAATTAAACTAGATCACTACCTATCATCATATACAAAAATTAACTAAAAATGAGTCAAAAACTTAAATGTGAAACCTCAAACTTATAAGATTTTTCGAAGAAAACTTAGGAAACACCCTCCTGGATATTGGCCTATGCAATGAATTCATGGTCAAGGTCTCAAAAGCAAATGCAGCATAATCTCAAATTGACAAATGGGACCTCATCAAACCAAAAATTTTGTGTACAGCAAGAGAAACTAAGAGAGTAAAGAGACAACCAAGGAATGAGAAAAATATTTGCAAACTATGTACCTGACAAAGGCCTAACATCCAGGATCTACAAGGAACCCAAGTGAATTGACAGGAAAAAACTAAGAACCACAATAAAAAGTGGGCAAAGGACAAGAATAGACATTACTCAAAGAAAGTCATACAAGCAGTCAACAAACATGAAAAAGTGCTCAGCTTCACTAATCAAGAGAAATATGAAAATCAAAACTACAATGAGATACCACTTCACACTAGTCAGGATGGCTATCACAGAAAAAAAAAAAGTAAAAAAACAACAAGTGTTGGTGAGGCTGCAAAGAAAAGGGAATGCTTCTACACTGTTGGTAGAAATGTCAGTTAGTTCAACCTTTGTGTAAGTCCATGTGACAATTTCTCAAATAACTAAACATTGAGCTACCATTTGAGTTAGTAATCCCATTCCTAGGAATATATGCATAAGAACAAAAATCGCTGCCAAAAAGACATGGCATGCATATGTTTATTGCAGCATTATTCACAACAGCAAAAACATGGAACCAAACGAGTTGCCCATCAAAAGTTGACTGGATAAAAAAATGTAGTACATAAACATGATGGAATACTATGCAGCCATAAGAAGAACAAAATCATGTCCTTTGCAGCAGTATGGATGCAGCTGGAGACCATCGTTCTAAGTGAACTATCACAGAAATGAAAAACTGAATACCGTATGTTCTCATTCTTAAGTGGACACTAAACATTGGGCATGTGGGCACAAAAATGCAAACAACACATGCTACACATGGCTAAAGGAGGAAGGATAAGAGGCACACAACCACCCATTGGCTACCAATGTCCAATACTACCGGGGGAGAGGGTTCACTAGAAGCCCAAACCTCACTTTCAGGCAATTTACTTATGTAGTAAATCCTCACATATACCCACAATTCTAAATTTTCTTTAAGCTGTTAGAGATTGCAATCAGGTTGGTTTAAATAGAGTCAATTTTATTTCAAATAGAATGAATTATATTGGATTTAAGTCCGAAAATAATAAAGGCAAAAGGAGAAATAAGGTTTAGCAGCAGTCATAGTTTTCTTCTTGAGGTGTTTTTGTGGTTAGTACTTAATGCAAGTCAACATGCCATGCAGCTGCCAAATAAAAGTGAAAACTTTTCAAGGGCATTCCATGTATCAGGTACTCTACTATAGTCACTTAATTCTCTCAACAATTGTAAAGGAAGGGATTATTGTTATATTATTATTCCCAACTTATAGCTCAAAAAAATTTGAAACACAGAAGTCACATAATTTGCCTAATGTTTCAATAGGACAAGTATTGAAACTGAACAGTCTGATTTGAGCTTCAATTTATGCTGTAATTCCATTCAGTCTTATTCATCCTCTGAAACCCAACAGTTGTACAGGCTATAGAGTTGGCTGAGTTGTCTACTGCAAGTGTAGACAGTTCCATCCTGATGAGTCCCATCTGTAATACCTGAGATTCTTCTTTGCATGTGGCTTTTTGATGCACCTCCAGAGGCAACCATCAAACACTGGGGGAAAATAACTGGCAGATAAATGCCCCAGAATTCCCATCCTCTGGTGACAAGATTCTAAAGAATGTTCCACGCAGTTTGCAGAGTGTCACCACAAGCATGACTGAGTTGCAGCTACCCACAATGGTAACTTGTTTTTCTGTCTCATTCTCCTGCTACCTCTACTCATTTTTGTTTCTTGGAATCATCTCCCTAGTAAATCAATTATACCCTAGACCCAAGATTAGCTTGGCTTCTAGGCAAACTCAAACTAAGATAGCACCGTACACTGTTTCTCGGTCATTCTTAAAGCTTCTAACTTGAAGTCATTAAGCAATAAATTAATTATATTTTTTAAGGATAACATGGGTATCTCTGTCATTAATTAAGCATTCTTTGATTGTTTTATGTTATGAGCTAAATTGTAGCTTGACTTGACTTGAGGGAAGAGGGAAAGAAACTAGCATGATTTCCCTCCAGGTCATCTACTCAGCTAAATATGAGAAAATGGCAAAATAATGGGAAACAAATATAAGATAGGAATTTTGAATTTAATCACCATAACTCAAATATTAGTGAGGCCTTAGCCCACCTCCTCAGCAATCCATGCACTCCTAGCACCCAATTATAAAACTGGATCATTCTCAAAAATATTTCTGAAAGAATCGAGTTCCCAAATTCATTTTCTTTTTAAATACACCCAGAGGGTGTTATTGGCATTCAGAAATATAATTCCATTTGGGCTAGCATACTAGAAAACTATTTCTTGTTCTTGATTAAATCATGCCACCATTTGTTTGTTTGTTTGTTTGTTTTTCCTGATTCTTGTTATTGCATTTATAGACCAGAGTCACACTCTTCTAACTCTAGGAGGATTTTTGAGATGTGGCAAAAAGTACTATTGACAAGCCAGTAATGCTGGGGTGCTATCTTACAAAGAATGAACAATTCAGACTTTGCATGTGGTTTTTGTGGTTAGACTTAGAAACACCTAGGTCTTAGAAACATGGATGGGAAAAATAAAGGTTCCTTAAGAAAGCATACTAAATGCATCTTACTTTTTATTTTATTACACTGAAAGATAATATTTTAATCAAATATCACACTCAACTGTTATTATTGTATAGATAAAGTGATATATCTAGTAAAAAATAAGAAAACCAGCTATAAAAAATTATTAGTATTTCTCAAATGCACAGCTTTTTCATGTGCATGTTGCTTTAAAATGCTTCATATGGTTATTGTTAAAATAAGTTTTATTGAACAGTACAATAACAACCACAAAAAGCATGCATAAATTGTTTGTGGATTCTGCTACTTATGGCAGAAGAAATTGGTAGACTGTGCTTCTTTCCCACTGAAAAATGGCAAATTTTGTAGTACACAAACAAGAGACATGGTCCTTGTCCCACGTACCAAGTTTATACTTTCCTTCCCATAAAAAAATCAAAGAAAGGAAAATATACAACTTTCTCAATGAATCTGTAACGGAGAAAACTACAACTGAAAATGAGTAAATTGTATAAGATATAATTACTAAAATGTAGCCATTTCTCCCAAGTATCATAAAAGTTAGAAAATACTCAAAGATATCTTTTATATTGATAGTCTCACAAAGTGAAAGTCAAGAACATAAATTAATGACAGGAGGCATTTCCATAAATAGCAGTAACTTCTTACCTTTATTTTGACCTCTTTGCTCTGTGCCATTTTGGGCTGTCGATGATCAAAGGCTTAGAATAAATTGCTGATATGTTTGCCAGCTAGGCCGGAGCACTGAATTTTTTTGTTTTTGTTGTTTATTTTTGGCATTACATTGTTTGCTCTCTTAAAAATGGGTTTAAATTACATTGATATTTGTTAGCTTTATCAATTTATTGATTACTAAGATGTTTGTATTAAAAATTTGGAAAACTGAGAGAAACATAAGGATGGGAAAACAAATGTTATATATAATTTTACTGAGAGACAACCATGGTTAATATTTGGCTATACTTCCTCCTTAGGTGTTGTTTCTAACATAGTTTATAACTCTGCCTTTTAAAATTAATATTATATACTAAGAATTTCCCATGCAATAAAAATCTCAGTAAGTTTAGTTTGTAGTGAATTCACAGTATTTCAAAATAAGTTTTTACTCCTTTCTCTAATCACAGATATTTATGTGCTTTTCAGTATTTCATTACCGTGAAAAACTCTCCAGTTGTGTTCTCATCATTGTTTTTATCTTGAATCCTTTAAGGAGATTTACTAGGACATAAGAATGAATATTTTAAATCAGAATTATTGGATCACTAAGAATGACACTTTCACCGGGCTCGGTGGCTCAGCCTGTAATTCCCGCGCCTTTGGGAGGCTGAGGTGAGTGGATTGCCTGAGCCCACGGGTTCGAGACCCACCTGGGCAGGCAAGACCTCATCTCTACAATAAATCAAAAAATCAGCCGGGTGTGGTAGCGCATGCCTGTAATTCCGGTTACTTGGAAAGCCGAGGAGGAAGGATTGCCGGAGCCCAGCAGATCGAGGCTGCGGTGGCCGGGAGCGGCCACTGCACTCCAGTCTGGGCGACAGAGTGAGACTCCAACTCAAAAAAAAAAAAAAGAATGACACTTTCAGGTTCTATATGCCTACTGCACAATTATTTTTTCCCCAACAGGAAATGAACTTGTATGTCCTACTATGCATTACACAACATTAATTATTATTTATATTTGCATTTGAATATTTAAACAGAAGAAAAATATTTTTCAGTCATTTCCATTTGCATACATTTAATTACTAGTAAGACAGAATACTTTTTCTAACATAAATTTGACATGATTTCGGTTTTTGTGAATTATTTCAAGTTAATCTATTAATGAGGTTATAATTTTTCTGACCTTTTTTAGTGGTCTCTCTAAAAACAATTACTATTATGTGTAGTCATTGTTGAAAATATTTTCCCTACTTTATATTTTCAATTAATTAATGATGCTTTAACTTTAGAGGTTTTTTTTTACTACATTACAGGATTGCCATCTCTAATACATTTTTTAACTTAGTCTACCTTGAAGATAAACTCTTGAATTTGTTAAATTTTGAAAATAACCCTATTGAAATGGTGTTTTAAATTTTGCTAAACATGGGGAAATTTACACCTTTACAATGTTTAGTTTTTCTAGTCAAGAAAGTTTTATAGGTTTATTTGTTTAATCATGGAAGTCCCATATACATCTTGTTACCATTATCACTAGTTATTTTGTATTTGATGTTGCTGCCACTAACCATGCATACAATCTTACAGAATTCATTATATTTTGAATTCTGTAAGAAAGTACAGTTTTTGGTACATTGGTTTTGTATATGGTAATATGCTTAACTATACTAGTTGTAAATTTTTATTTTAAAAATATTATTATTTGAATATTATATTTAGATTTTTTTTTTTAGTCTGACAAGTGTAACTATTTAAGTGAAAAACCAAAACTTGTTAAAGTACATTCAGAAACCAACTATACTTGTCTCTCCTGTCTTCCCATCTTCTTTTTCTTTTCTTTTTTTTTGAATCAGGTACTTACTCCATCACCTAGGCTGAATGGCAGTGGTACAATCACAACTTAACACAGCCTGGAACTCCTGGGCTCAGACAATCCTCCTGCCTCAACTTCCCAAGTAGTTGAAACTACAGGTACATGCCACCATGCCCCGGTTATTTTTATTTTTTTACTTTTTGGAGGGATCTCACTATGTTGCCCAGGCTGGTCTCAAACTCCTGGGCTCAAGCAATCCTCCCACCTCAACCTCCCAAAGTGCTAGGATTATAGGCATGAGCCACCGTGCCTGGTCCTATCTTCTATTTTAGATAACAGTATATTAAATTATATTATACAGCAATCATGTTTCCACAATTTTTCTGAATTTCTAATAATTACAAATTTCTATATTTTAGAATACCTTTCTGTATTTTGATGAGTTTACAAAATAGCTTGAAATCAACAATTACTTTTATTTTCCAAATATAGTAGTATACAGTATATCAATGGCCACCAAAAAGGGCCAATCCCAGAGCCACAGAGATCCAGGCCAGCACTTTTATTTTCCTTTTTTGTTTCCATTCATTAAATTGAACAGAGTACTGAGACTTAAATAAACTCAGACATTCCAATGTCTGGATTTTTCTTTTTCCAAAGTTAGCAAATGAGAAAAGAAAAACAATTCACAATACAGGGGAAAAAATAATTTAAAGGGGAAAATGTAAATTCATAAATCCAGAGATTAAAAGTTATATATTTATAATTCTCTCTCTCTCTCTCTCTCTCTCTCTCTCTCTCTCTCTCTCTGTGTGTGTGTGTGTGTGTGTGTGAGAGAGAGAGAGAGAGAGAGAGAGAGAGAAACAGAGAGAGAGAGAGAGAGAGAGAGAGGGAAAATATTCACTTATTTTCTTTTCCAATTAGAGTTTCATCAATGAGCTGTGTGATAATGGGGAAAACATGTTAAGCTAGAACTCAGGTAGGTATAGACTGGCAACGGAAGCAGTGAGCAACTTGCCAAAACTACTGTGAATTGTCCAGGTGAGGCTGGCCAAGAGCAGCTGATCACCAGGGAATGTTCCAGGATGCTGGACAGCTGGTGAAAATCAAGACTCAGCAGGGACATAAGCTGTCAGTACTGGTAGAGAGGGGGAGAAACATCCGTTGATACAAGATCAAAGACCCAGGGAAGGCCTATGCTGAAAAGCCAAAGCTAAGAGGAGATAAGAATAGAACCCAAGTAGGGGCAAAGTAGTTGCAGAATAGAATTTAGTCTGAGCCAAAAGCAGGCAGGAAATTGGGTAGGACAGGAATGAGTCAGGGAGTCTGAGGAGCAACCAGAGTGTCAGGAGACTGAGTCAAACTCCAGATTCTCCATCCAATTCAAAAGTCAAGAGCGAAACAAGGTCAGCCAGAAAAATCTGGAGAGTTGTACCTTTCCCCTCCCAAAAGGGTCTTTAGAGTTGGCTTGTAGAGTCTCCCACCAGGTTTCAAGGGATCTCTGGCCCATGATACTATTAAATTCTAAGTTCTTACACTTGGGAAGGGGTTAAATTTGATAATAATCCAAAGTTCTATCCAGTTTCCCAAGTGTTTAGGACTCTTAACATTCTATAAATCTAAAAATATACATTAAATTCCAATGGAGAAATTAGAGTATTAAATGTTTTATTCAGGGAAACAGAGTATACTGGACTCTCTCCCACCACCATCATCCCCTCCCTATGCACGCTTATAAATACCCCACAATCACCATCTAATTCTTTCTACTAAAAGGCAGTGTGGAGTGGTTTATAGCCCTCCTGGAAAAAAAAAAATAGAGATGACATTCCATTCCTTCCTGACTCACTTAAAGACATCATTTGATTCTCAGTCACAAAGAATTCTCTTAACAGGGTGGAAAGAGCCCTGGTCACAAGGAACTTGTTTGCAGTTTCAGTGGTTCCCTTTACATTCTGTAAGCCAAAGGGATGCTTTCCAGAGCTGTGTTCCTTTTAGCTTCCAGGCTGATTTTGCAATAACAAAATATAGATACTTAAATCTATCCCCAAATATCCAACATTCAGAAAAGGTACCACATAAAATATAGGTAATTTACAAGGGACCATCTATTAGCTGATAATGGCACAGCTGCCAAGGAATGCATAAGAAAACAAATGTGACCCTCACCAAACGTCACTTCCATTTATCCAAATTAACCCTTCTATAGTGGATGCCAGATAAAGTTACAATGATATGATTCAAAGCATTATGAGGGGCTGGGGGAGGTTACAATAAGCCAAATATGTAGGTTGAGGATATATATAAATCATATGAAATGAAGCCTCATAAGATACAAATAGAAGTCAGAAAAAAGCTAGCAGAAGAGATTTTAAAATGTGATCGTATGGGAAAAAGAATATTACACCAACACAAAAAGTTTGAGAGGGAGAAAACAATAAGTTTCTCTATGTATATTAAAAACATGTAGGCATGGGAGAGTCGATGGTTGCCAGGTTTAAGGAGGAGTGGAATTCATCAGGGTTAAAAGAGACTTCCATAGCCTCTCAGCCCTGGACAAACACATCAGGAAAGGAAACTTAATCTCTGAGGCTCCTGACTGCTCTCAGCTTTTCGTTCTGCCCCTCTTCACTCACCTTCGGCAGCCAGTGTTTTTGATGATTTCTCTACTTTCCCCACATTAAAGTCTAAACTTCAGGAAGAAAAAAATCAGGGAAAACTCATTTACACAAAAGAATCAGAGTTCATGCTTTAACCCTCTCTGCGCTATTTGAAATACAGAGTGAGCAAACTTTTAAGCAAAAAGAAAAAAATCTACAATTGTAGAACTTCTGAAATCCACAACCTATGTGTAAGGAAAAGATAGTCCATGGAATACAGGTAATCCTTCCATTGTTTCTAAACTATATATCATACAGATAGCCACTGATAGAAATCCTCCGTCAGCCTAAGAAAGGACATGTTGAATGAAGCTTTCATGCAAATAAGTGAAATTCAATTAGAAAGGTGACATAACATCTAGTTATTGCTTAATTTTTAAACAGTTTAAATTGTGAAGGGCTGGAAAGGGGCAAAAGATGGGGCAGGGAAGGAAGGCAGGAAGGAAGAATGAAATGGGGATTTAGGAAAGGGGCAAAAGGGGAGGGGGAAGAGGTAGGTAGTTGTTATAAATCAAATATGAGGTTATTTTATTTTCTACTAAAAAATAAAAAAATTATAGATGTCATTTAACTGAAAAGTAAAGTTAACAGCTTTCAGGAATGCCAAAGACACCAATTAAAACTTTGAGAAGGTTGGGCTTGGTGGCTCAGTCTGTAATCCCAGTACTTTGAGAAGCCGACGTGACTGGATTGCCTGAGCCCGCGGGTTCGAGACCCGCTGGGCAACTTGGCGAGACCTCATCTCTACAATAAATTAAAAATTAGCCGGGCATGGTAGCGCACGCCTGTAGTTCCAGCTACTTGGAAGGCTGAGGCGGAAGGATCGCTAGAGCCCAGCAGGTCGAGGCTGCAGTGGCCGGGAGCGGCCACTGCATTCCAGTCTGGGTGACAGAGTGAGACTCCAACTCAAAACAAACAAACAAAAAAACTTTGAAAAACTTACACATAAAAATGACACAGGAGAGCTCATGGATGAATTTAACTTAAGAGTTGAAAGACCCTGGCTGAAGTTTTTCATGGAGACTATTAGCACAGCGTAGCAACCATGGAACACACACAAGTGTTTTATTCTTTATAAAGTACAGTCACAAATGCAAGGAATAATTCAAGTGGAGCGTTCACAAGTTCCAAATTTATTACCTACACTGAGGAACAAGTGTCTCTTGAAAGGGAATAAAATATGGCTATTAAGGTCCTCTTTTGGTTGAAAAAAAAGTGAGCACTATAATTAGCCTTCATTAGAAAAGTAGTACAAAGTATTCCTAAGTCCTGTAAGCTATTTATAATTTTTCAAAAAGTTAAACAAATGATTTATCTATCTACAATAAGGCCATACAGTCCAACTAAAATGTCATGCTTTCCTTTTGACAGAAATAGACCAAATTAGGCTGGATGTGGTGGCTCATGCCTGTAGTCTTGGAAGGATTGCTTGAGGCCAGGAGTTCAAGACCAGCCTGGGCAACATAGCAAGACTCATCTCTACCAAAAAAAAAAAAAAAATCAAAAAAATTAGCCAGACATGGTGGCATGTGCCTATAGACCCAATTACTGAGGAGGCTGAGAACAAGACTGCAGTGATTTTTTTTTTTTAATTACACTTAAAAAATAAATATTAGTTGTATCATCCTAATCAGAATTTCTGATCAGCACTTTAAAAAGAATTTTATTAAATAAAAATTGTGAAAGCTGATTCTTGTAATTTTAACTACAGTTTGGCAGGAAAAAAAACCTCTGAAAAACATGAGGTTCATGAATTTAAAAATAATAGAGAACTTGGAAAGTAAAACACTGGGGAACTATATGATTCTTGAGGATTGAGGTTCTCTCCAAATAGACTGAACACTGTTGTATGCTCAGAATACATTAGCTGCTTTCAAGAGTGTTCCATTTTTTTAAATTCTCATTGTAATTTTTAATTCTCATTTGTAATAGGTATTGTGCATCTCATATACAAAAACCTGAGGCTCAGGGTTAAGCAGTGGAAAACCAGGGTTTCAAATTTAGGACTTCTGACATTCTTTCATCATGACACAGACTCTTCTCTTTTGGTTTTATAGGATCTGACATTGGGGATCTTCCCTCTTTTTCCTTTGGCCAGTTCTGTCATACTTGGATAGTTTTGCCCAACTTTGCTACATACATTCACTAACTGAAAGAATATGTATTGAGTGGCAGAAACCCAAACAGGCACTAGAAATAAAAATAAAAAAGTTACAGTCTCCCTCTGCCTTAGAAAATTCACTGTATTGTCAAGGAGGAAGAGAAGCACATGACTGATGACAGCTGAATGTGGTAGATGCTTTGAGCAGCAGCATAGGAGAAGCCACTTAGACAAGTGAAGCAGGAAGAGCTCCTGAAACGTATCCTTGCTTATTTTAAAAAACTGATAGTGGCCAAAGAGATGAAGAAGATTCATCACTTTAGCATAAAGCGATGAGTACACGTGAAGACATGAAAGACTGAAAGACAAGGTCACATTATAAGGAGGAATACATGGTTTTGTGTAGCTGAAGCAAGGCCAACAAGGTGGGAGGTGCAATTATATGTGTTACCTTTGTTCAGGTAAATGGTTTAAACTTTATCCTTAAATCTGTAGAGAAGCTTCAGAAAAGACTTAGGCAGGGAAGTGGAATGATCATATCTTCTTAATGGTAGCAAGGTGTCAATGTTTTTAAATTAACATTCAATTTAGGTAACTTTGAAGTCATAGTTCCTCCATAAACAGCCAAGAAATGTTCCAGGTCCAACTCTTCAATATTTTGCACAAATATATTAAAAATAATTTGATACTAAATTTTGAAAATGATCAGAAAAGAGGTCATTAATAAACTCTTGATTCAATTCAACAAATATTTGCTTAGCCTCTATTTAGTAGACCCTTAAATAGGACATTTAAATTCACAATTCTTCACTCTAGTAAATTCTGAGAATAAGTAAATATTCAGTTGTATATCAGAAACTTGATTTAAGAAAAAATCAAATCATTCAAAACCAAAAATATTTATTTTACAAAGAAATTGTCACAGAATTTTAAAAGGTGAATTTATCAATGATGTTAGTTTTATTTATGATGGCTTAGTGTAATCAACTTTGTATAAACACCTTCACTAGAACTACACTTGTTTTACATGTATAATATTTTTCCAAAAGCAATGTAAAAGTTGTCATTAGTGTCTTTCCAAAATATACATGCTTTTCAACTTATGACAGGGTTATGTCCCAATAAACCTATCATAAGGTGACAATATCTTAGATTAAAAAATGCACTTAATACACCTGAGCTATGGAACATCACAGCTTAGCCTAGGCCACCTGAAACATGCTCAGAACACTAACGTTAGCATGGCTGCCTGAGAGCTGTGGCCCACTGCTGCCACCCAGCACCATGAGAGAGTCTCGAACTACATATATTACTAGCCTGGAAAAAGATCAAAATTCAAAGTACAGTTTCTACTGTATGCATATCACTTTTGCATGGGTAAAGTAAAAAAAAAAATTAAAGTTAAATAAAATTGTAAGTTGGGGACCATCTGTATTTTTTTCCTCTCCCCATTATTTTATTGTCTTGCTATAAAATTACATTCAATCAATATTTCCTTCTTTGAACTAACTTTTTTCTTCACCAGCCTAATTCTTTTTGTCCTTTAAGACTCATGTCATGCGGCACTGTCTCCAGGAAGTCTTCCCTGACTCGCCCAGATTAAAGAAGTTGCCCCTTTTCTGGGCTCCACTGCACAGTATGCATACGTTTACCATGACACTTCCTACACTGGACTTAAATCAGTGCTTTACATGTTTGTTTTCCTAATTTGACCATGAACTCCTCAAGAGCCCCAGCTTCATCTTTCATCTCTGTATCTGCAGTACCAGGGTAAACAGTCAGTGGCCCATAAATGTTGGTGAAGAAAGGACGGGGGAGGAGATGAAATGAATTTTATTTCTATTTTCTCCATCATTTATCCTTTCCTTCATCCTCATTTCATGTCTTCCCATTATTCCCCCCCCAACCACAAATACATCATCTTTATTCTTTTCTTCATAGTTTCAATACACATCACAACTTGTAATCTCTCTCTTAGGGTCTAAACTATTACAAAAATGCTGATCCAATGTGTGAGCAGCACAGTTTGCTGCTCCCTAGCATTGCAAAGAAGGAGTTTGTTTTATCTGGCCCTGTATTAGTCTCCATTATATCTTCTCTTCAGTGTTTTAGCTAGGGATTTTTAACATGCTTGAGCTTTACCTAGTTTTCAATGTTAGCAGCTGGGTAAACAGACCTTCTGCAACACCCTGGATAAAATGGCAAGCTCCAGGGGAAAGTCTTCCACTGTTAGATTAATAAAAAAGACTTGCGCACAGCCATGGTTGGGGAATACCAACAGCCATGGTTGGGGAATAAGCATTTGAGGGGACCTGTGTGTGCTGGCTGAGGAAAATGAGGTTGATGACCAAAACAGGCAGCTGCTGTCCAGACTGAGGCTGACCGCCCTCAGAGAGTAGTGTCAAACTGTACTTAGCAAGAATAACAGAGAAGTGATGTAAGTGACTGTCAACCTTGGTAGGCACTTTCAAAAGAGCCTACACATTTCACAGGAGTATCACCTGATTCTAAAAAATTTAAATGAATGCTTACCACGGGTAGGGAGGGAAATACTAAAACATTGCCCAGGGAAAACACACTTTGGAAAGAAAAATTTTTTAAACACAAGAGGAAATCCATATGTACATTTAGGAGAGTAGATTTTGCAAAAATTCGTAAGGCTTCTGTTTTCACTTCTGGATATCAAATTGGGTGTAAGGGATGAGAGGTCTTTTATAAATAAACACAGTGAGTTCATTATTCCTAAAGTTTGTTTTTAAAGCTATTTGCAGTACAAATACCTCTACATTTTTACATATTAAGATTTTTTTTAAATAAAAATTTAGAATGATTAAAATGCCTGTGGGCATTAAAGAAAAGTGCCTAAAATGTATGTTTAATAGCAGACAACAGGCAAAAACGTGATATACTCATATGGTAATGGAGTTACTTTTTTAATATGGAAATGATTGGTAAACCACACTAAAAAATAATTACAGCATGTGTATCAATGTGTTCAAAAAAGACAAAAATATAATAAATGATTAACAAACACAACCTACAGCCACAATACATTTTTAAAGCAATTTTTTTAAAGGTTATATGAAAAATATGGAAAACTAGTTTCTTAGGCTCATCAAAACAAATGTTTTATGAAAAGTTTCAACAACAACAAAAAGAAACAAGTCTTCTAGAAAGTCTGCAAAGGTTGAAAGTCCAGGAGGACAGAGATTTCTATTTATTTAATGCTATATTCCGAGGGCTCAGAACAGTCTCTGGCATATAGTAGGTGTTGGGGAAATATTTGTTGAATAACTAAGTGAGAGAGCGAATGAATGAATAAGAAGCATATGCTATTTCAACTCAAGCCCTCTGATCTATCCAAGTGAGACAGGAGGTCTTGCTGACTCCATGTTGCTGGAATGGTTTGAACCAGGTGGAATATTCCCTTCAAGACTTCTCTTTAGGTAAGATAGAAAACTGAAGTTGCTAATAAGCAAACCCAATTTATGACCCCAAAAAAACTTTATTTCAAAAGTTTAAGAAATTACTTTGTCATAAAGACTGACCTGACTTTCACAGCATGATCTACCTGCCACCTGTCCCCACTCTCTCTAAACCCACCTTCCTCCTCTTCCACCTACCACTTTTCTTCCTGCTCTGCCAGATCCAGGCACACTGTCCTAAAGTGAATAAACAGACAAGGACACAGTAACATTTCATGTGCCACTTCAGGGAGGCAGTATGATGGATGGAAAAGCTGTGGGCTTTTGAATCTTATTTCTAACTAGTTGCTCACTATGTATGTGACCTGAAGATTAATCTCCCTAAACTCCAGAATTCTCATGAGTACAGTGGGAATAATAACAATGCTTATCTGGCATCCACCAAATGCTGGTTTGTCTTGTTCTTTCTCTCTGCCTCCTTTCTGTAGTCACAAGCTAATGGAACACTGTTGTTAGGGAACAAACTTACAGGGATTCACAAATTCTGAGGTGGCTATGAAATGAAGGGAATGAGGTGCTGAGCAGGACCACAACATTGAGCATACTCCTGTGCAGTATCACTCCAAATGACAACTAACATTGATTGTGCTTGTGTTTGACAAATGACAATGCACAAAAAGGGAAGCTACTTTCCTGAAGGTGCTGCCATCTGACTGGGAACTCAGAAATATTAGAGAGAGCAGTTTCATGGGGATGGAGAACTGGCCTTGAAGCATAACCATTCATTTAGTAAGGAATAAAGGCATATCTCTGCTTCAGCATAATGGTAATTCTGAAAAGCATTTTGGAGATGAAACAAACAAACAAAACCAGATGAGAGCGAGGCTCAAGAAGGGTCTTCCTACTGAAGCATGTTAGAAGTGGACAGGAAAGGTGATGTCAGATTGTGGAAGAACCTGGATGTCAGACTGAAGAACCTGGATTTAATCCAGTAATTTATAGAGAGTCACTAATACTCCATAAATTTGATACTAGAGAAACACAGGATCACATAATTAAAATGATAAATTTTAAAGCACTTGCAGAGACTTCTGAAAGTCAAGCACAAATCAGTACTAATTAATCCAGTGATATCTGTTCAGAAAAATAAATGGTAAGATTATACATGAGAATGAGTCAACATCCTACTCTTCCTTGTCATTACTATTTCAATCACCATGAAGGAGAAGAGATTGAGATAGAAGAGACTTGGAGAGTTGGAAACTATAAGAACACTAGCAGAAGAGCGAACAAAGTTTGGCCTCCAAGTCACCAAGGGTTCTATGTGCCGTCCATGTTTTAAGAGCAGTATCCATGATAATGTGACTTCTTAAATTTCCTCTCCTAAGACCACCTTCCAAGTCCCCTCCTTGTACTTTGATTCCTTTTTCCTTGTTAAGTCTGATTTAAAATAGAACAACCTTAAGGGTTCCGAAATGCTGAAATTCCCATTTCTGTGTGTATAAGAGTAGAAAGAGGAAAATGACATTATTTAATTCGCCTCAAAGAGGGAAAATGAAAATGAATCGGTTACAAATGCTGCTAAAATCCTTTCCACCATTGAATTCTACAACAGAATTTAGTAAGAAATAAAAGTTTTAAAATGTAGGAAACTAATGACTTAACTTTGTGGTTCTTGAAGCTATAAAAGTGCTAGCAACTAAGTAACAAGATGACACATGTATCTACCTAGGTTTTGTATTTGTCTTGGGATCCACTCTTCTCGGAGCGTGGACATGATTTACTTAGAATATCAAAGAGCTATTGATAAGATTCTCACAAATGGCTATTATTAAAACTTGGTAACCATGGTGTGAAAGGAAAAAGTCATATCAATGAATTAAATGAATTAAAAATGCTTCAGAGACAAAGGAGCAAAAAGCAGAAATAAGTGGTCAATTCTCATGTGGAAAAAGGTTAATCACCAAGGGCTCTGGGGCTTTGCAGTAGAATCAGAGTTATATTTAATTAATGACCAGGAATGGGGCGCTGAATTCTCTTTCCCCATTCTATGTATATGGGTCCCACACACCGAGCCCCCACTGATGTGAAGAGCATTTGGCATATGCAAAAGATGCAGGCAAAGCAAAGAAGACGTGTTTAAGATTCAGAAAAGAGCAAAAATGGAGATGAATGTAGATTCACATATTCATGTAGATTCACATATTCATGTAGAGGTCCCCAAATAAATGTAGAGTCACATATTCATGTAGAGGTCCCCAAATATGAAGAGAATAGAAAAAAAAATTAACAGAATTTTAACTTTTAATAATTTTGATATATACTATATAGAAACTCTCATGGGCCTTTTCAAAAGACTAGATATGATATTTGAACAAAAGTACCGAATTTATTGGCATAATGAGAGCAAATTTTTAATACTGAAGAACAGCTCATGTGGGCATTTAGATCCAGAAAAAAATACAAAGCCTGTTTCTGCAGATTGAGATATTTAGAGGCAAACAAAACTGAAACCAATATGAAGAAGTAAGACATCAATTTTTTGAGACAAAAAATTGAAAAATGGTACAGGTGTTTTTATAAAAGCATAACCTGACATGTATGGAATAATCTAGAAACCAAATACTCTAATTAACATTAATCTTTTACGATCCATAACTAAACATGCCATTTTAATGACCCAGAAATATCATCGTGATTCACAAGAGTGGAACAGAAAAGCCAAAAACCTCTTGACTTTACCTCTTTTTGCCTTAGCTTCTTTGTCTGTAAAGTGGAAATAATAGAACTTACCTCACAGGACAATTATAAGGGTTAAATGAGATCATGTACTTAGAGCATTTAACACAGTAAAAATACAAATAATATTAAATTGTTGTTGTTATTGTTATCACTATTTATGATATACTAAACCCAGTTACAGAATACAGAGTAACAACGTGATTCAAGTCATTTATATCACTATTATGACTCAGTACTTATTATATTTAAAATGCTTTAAAATGTTTCTTAAAACAAGAACTCAGTTTTAAAATATCTTTCTACTAACTAGTTTTGTGAAATGAAAGTGAATTACAAATTGACCTAAATAAGCCAAGTAAAAAAACCCACAAAACACCAGGTAAATGCTTATCACATATTAATTCTTAAATGTATGAGTACTAAAGTCAAGCTTACCGTGCAGACAGTATTTTAATAAGGTCTTTTCTATTCTGTACCCGAAGGTGATTAGTTTTATACTTGGAGTCATCAATCAACTCAGGCAAATCCAAGATCTGAAACGAAAAAATAATTTTAAAGTGCAATTCACAGTTTCCCATGAACCTGCCTATGGGTGCTAGTGCTCAGAGCCTATCAGTGCCTTCCCAGTAACATTCCTTGCTGGTCTTTATACCTCTCAACAGAAAGACATGGAGAGAGCAATCACACAATTAGGACTAATCATGCTGGTGTATGGGTATGTAATTTATAAGAGGTTTTTACTACATTTAAGCATATATGCCTATGTATGGGAACACAGAAAAATAATTATCAGATCCCCATAATAAGTATTGAATGCATACTTGAGAATATAGGTAAAGCATTATCAGATCACCATAGAAAAATTCTTGTCTAAAAGAAATAGGAGCCGGGCTCAGTGGCTCAGCCTGTAAACCCGTGCCTTGGGAGGCTGAAGTGAGTGGATTGCCTGAGCCCGCAGGTTCGAGACCCGCCTGGGCAACTTGGCGAGACCTCATCTCTACAATAAATCAAAAAACTAGCCAGGCATGGTAGCACGTGCCTGTAGTTCCAGCTACCTGGAAGGTTGAGGCGGTAGGATCGCTGGAGCCCAGCAGGTTGAGATTGCGGTGGCCGGGAACAGCCACTGACTCCAGTCTGGACGACAGAGTGAGACTCCAACTCAAAAAATAAATAAATAAATAAATAGGGAGAGAGATACAAAATTGGGTAAAACTGTCCTAATTCTAAAAACCAATATCATAAGTGCATGCCTGCACTTATATGAAGACTACAATCAATATATATCTTATATTCACTTATTTATTCCACATGCAAATAAAATGGTAGGATGTGTCCCAGTTGTCCATCCAGGATGTTATACAAGGAGCTAAAATAAAGGGAAAGCAAAGACATTTGTCTAGATGCTCACCCTTAAGGCAACATCAAATTTTAAAATCTTCCTCCTATAGAAGTGTACCTATTTTTTATTAATATGTCTTCTTGAAGTAATACCAACTCCAAATGCTTTTATATACTTCCTCTTTTGCTCCTTCGCAATAAGGAGAAAATCTATCTTGCAAGTCCCTCTGGACATGTTTCAATGTTAACAAGAGTATAATGAAAGTACCAAGTGCATTTGGAATGGAAAAGAAGTTTTACAAAGACTGTGTAGAGGCAGTGTTTGGCAGTTGTGCTGGAAAGTCAGAGGCGCATTTATGGGCTGGGGGCAGGCCATGTGGCCTACAGAAAGCTTCACTGCTTTCATTAATGTATTTGTTTTCAATATAAACATTTAATGGTTTCATTTGTTTCCCACAGTTTAAATAAAATCAATCCATTAATCATCTTACAAAGGAGAGAGAAGTGAAGAAGATACCCCAGAGTAAAGAGACCATCTCAGTGGTATAATTTCTCTTTCACATGTTCCACTTATTCATTTCCTTTAGGAATAATAAAAAGAGCATTACTCTCCCAGATTTTAAAAAGCAACACCCCATACAGCGCCCTTCCTAGAAACCTCCCTGTCACCACACCTGATCTCAGAATTGGCCTCAAGGCTTGTCCAGCAGTTAGAAACTCTCCCTCCCTTACAGTGAATAAGTCATTCCAAGAAAAAAGCGAGTGTCTCCACTAAGTCACAGGTTAAATTTATACACCTGGCCTCACCCAGAAAACACCATCCACAATATAACAAAACCACAGAGTGACTGCACTCCAAGGTAACTGGAATGCTCATGTGTCCTCTGTATATGACTTACTGGACCTTTTTTCTCTTTCAAAGTTAGTGTCAAATAGCCAAAATGATTATCTTTCTATATTCAGCTACACACGCTAATATTCAAGTTGTTTCTAGAGAGACAGCTTCAAGAGCTGTGATCATAACCATTCTTCAGGTGCTTAAAAAAACTGATGCATGGGATAAAATAAAACAATGTATATGAAAGTGCTTGAAATATTAAGCACTAAATAAATGCGAAGTATTCCAACTAGGTACTGTTTCCCCCAAAAGAAACAATAAAGCATGTTTGTTCAAAAAAAAAAAAACAAAGGGGGAGAGGGGACTCCATGAAAAAAAATGAAGAGGCATGATAACAGAAATTGCAAAGTATCTTAATATTCCTGTCATCTAATGCCCCACATAGAGCAAAAACCAAAATCCTTGTGATAGCCTAAAAGGTTCTATATAATATGGCCCTGTTACCTCTCTGACATGACCTTGTGCCATACTCTACCCCTTCGCTCATTATTGTACCCGAGCCAGTTTCTTGCTGGACCAGGAACATGTCTATCACACTTCAGCTTCAGGACTTTTGCAAAAGCTATTCCCTTGCCTGAAACGTCTTCCACCAGACATTCAGTTGGCTAACTTCTCCTTTCCTACATTGAGTCTGCACAAATGTCAACTTCTTAATGAGACTACCCTGACTACTGTCATCACAGCTCACACCACTCACTCAACCCCTACTCTGCTGATTCCCCCTTCCCTTGCCCTGTTTTTCCCATAACTCTTACACATCTACCGTATTTATTGTGCTTATTATTTATTATGTGTCTTCCATGATAGAATGTAAACTCCACAAGGTCAGAGTATTTTAAACATTTGGTTCACCGGCATATCCCAAGTGCTGATAACAAATCTGTCCACCAACGACTAACCCACAGATAAACAATATAAGTGCTTTGAGGTATATGATCTTTCAGATATTATTCTATCTATAGACCTTATTCCATTAAGGCTAAAAGCACCTTTTTAATGTAGAAAGTTCTTACAAACTATAAGGCCTCTTAGAAGAGAAATCCACCAAGAAGAAATAGTGACTATTGTCACAAAACTTTCATATACACTGTCATCAATTTATGTGCAGAATTGATACAACACATTAAGTTCAATTGCCATTTAAAATACAATCTAATATAATGTCATACTATAACTCAGTACTGAAATAAAAGCTCTTTTTATATGGAGGAAGGCACAGAAATACAGTATCAGTTATACTATAAGGACTATTGAATTTGAGTTTTTAGATATAGAAAAAGTAAACAACCCTTCTGAAATGTGAGATTTCCTAATTTCTCAACAAATTCAGATCATCCAAACTTCCTTCTGCCAGAGTAAATTCTAAATAATTACTTACACAAGAATTTGTTGCAAACAAGTTTTCTGAGATCACAAAAACTGGTCCATTGTTAACATGGCCCCATTCCAGCTTCCTTTTGATTAGTGTTTGCATCTTTTGTGTTTGAATATTTTTCCATCCTCTTTAACTTAACAATATCATTATATTTGAAGTGAATTTCTTGGATATAACATAGAGGTTTGGTTTCTTTTTTCTATCTTTTCTCACAATCCCTCTCTTTTAATTGGTGTGTTTAGACCATTCACATTTAGTGGTATTATTTCTATTTTAGATTATTTAGATACATCACTTTATCTCCGTTATTCTGTTTATATTTTTGTGCCTTCTTTGGAATTGTTTGACATTTTTTAGTATTATATTTACCTGTTTTGATTTTGGCTGTATTTTTGCTTATATGTTTAATGGTTACTTTGGGAATTACTATATATACAACTTTTTGGCTTAGATGTTTAATGGTTACTTTGGGAATTACTATATATACAACTTTTTGGCTTAGATGTTTAATGGTTACTTTGGGAATGACTATCTATCTATCTATCTATCTATAAACTTTTCATAATGTGGTTAGAAACTTACCACAATATAGGTCCTTTATTCTCCTCCTTATGTTGTATTTGTCTGTATATTACATCCACATACACTGGAAATTCCATCAGACAATATCTTAATATTTGCTTTCACCCATCAAACATATCTCAAAGAATTCACTGGAAGAATTGTTTATTATATTCACCCAGATATTTACTATTTCTATTTCTTTTCCTTCATCCCTGATGTTTCCAGTTCCTTTTTGACATAACTTGCATTCTATAAATGAAGAACTTCCTTTAAAAATTATTTTAGAGCAGGTCACTTGGCTACAAATTATCTTAGTTTTCCTTTATGTGAGAATGTCTTTATTTAGACTTCATTTCTTAAGGGTATCTTAAAGGTATTCCTCTTGGATATTGAAATCTAGATTTACCTGTACAATGGCCACTTGTATATCTAATCCTAAATTGTACCCCATATCTTTAAAATAAAATAAAATAAAATTTTAAAATAGAAATCTATTTTAGTACTTTCTTTTCAGCCTTTTAAACATATTATGCCACTTTTTCTGGGATCTATAGTTTCTAACAAGAAAATCTGCGGTCAATTGCATCACTATTCTCCCACAGGTAATACATTAAGCATTTTTCCAGATGCTTTCAAGATTTCCTTTTGTGTAACAATTTATATTACAATTGTCTACAGTATTTAGGACAGTAACATGCTATCCAGGTTTGTAACCTAAGATCAACAGGCTATATCATCTAGCCTAGGTGTGTAGAAGGCCATACCATGTAGGTTTGTGTAAGTATACTCTATGATGCTTGTACAACACCACCTAATGATACATTTCTCAGAACAGGTCACCATTGTTAAGGAACATATGATGATATTTGTGTATAAATCAATTTGGCTTTATCCCATTTGGGGTTTGCAGAATTTATTAAATATACAGTCATTTATCTTTCACCAAATTTCAAATTTGGGAAGTTTGCAGTGACTGCTTCTTCAAATATATTTTCTGCATGTACTCTTTCTCCTCTCTTTCTGGAACTACAATGACATAAATATTGGACTTTTTGTTATTGTCCCACATGTTTCTGAAGGTCTGCACTTTTTTGTATTGAGAAGGATCTATCATTTTTTAAGTCTGTTATTCATATTAAATAATTTCTATTTATTTATCTCCAATTCCATGTCATCTCCATTGTGCTATATAGTGAGGTGTTATTTTGTATTGGCTATTATATTTTTCAGTTTTAAAATTTCCATTTGCTTTTTTCTTCATATCTTCTATTTGTTGCCAAATATTTCTATATTCCCATTTATTTCAACAGTGTTTGTGATGCTTGTTAGCACATTTTTATAGTAACTGTTTTAAAGTATTTATGACTTAATTCCAACATCTGTGCAGTTCTGACAATGGCATTTATTGATTGTCTTTTCTCATGCAAGTTCTGGTTCTTCCTATACTGAGTAATTTTGGATTGTATCCTAGATATTTTGAGCATTATATTATGAGAAACTAGGTATTTTTTAAAATCCTACAGAGAATTTTTGTTGTTATTGTTCTTAATAGACAACTGACCTGGTTAGGTCAGGCTGCAAGTTCCAAGTGACTTTTTGTGTGCTTTGATTCTAACATTGGTTTAGTTTTCTTTTTTCTTTTTAAAATAACAATCTTTTAATATCAGGGTTTTACAAATATGATTTCTTCTAAATGTGGAACTTGTACATTAAAAGGTATAATTTCAGCAGACTTAAATGAAAATGGTAGAATTTTACATTCATCTTAAAAATCTCAACTTTAGCCAGGTTCGGTGGTTCAGCCTGTAATCCCACGCCTTTGGGAGGCTGAGGTGAGTGGATTGCCTGAGTCCGCGGGTTCGAGACCCGCCTGAGCAGCGAGATCTCATCTCTATAATAAATCAAAAAATCAGCCGGGCGTGATAGCACATGCCTGTAATTCTGGTTACTCAGAAAGCTGAGGCAGAAGGATCGCCGGAACCCAGCAGGCAAGGCTGTGGTGGCTGGGAGCGGTCACTGCACTCCAGTCTGGGCGACCAAGTGAGACTCCAACTCAAAAAAAAAAAAAAAAAAATCTCAACTTTACAGTTTTCTCTGTGGTGACAAGTACCATTGCTACAGGAAGCAAAATTTTAAACATGGGCTATGTTAGACATTTGAATTCATGCATATAGAAAGCATATCACAATAACTGGTTTAATGCAGACTGTGAGAATACAAATTAATAGATAAAGAGGATAAGGTAAGGGAACTAACCAAAACGTAAGAAAAAAATGAAAGAAAAACAGAGACAGAATAAAGAAAAAGAAGACTAGCTGGGCTCGGTGGCTCAGCCTATAATCCCGCGCCTTTGGGAGGCTGAGGTGAGTGGATTGCCTGAGCCCGCGGGTTCGAGACCCGCCTGGGCAGTGAGACCTCATCTCTACAATAAATCAAAAAATCAGCCGGGCGTGGTAGCGCATGCCTGTAATTCCGGCTACTTGAAAGGCTGAGGCGGAAGGATCGCCGGAGCCCAGCAGGTCGAGGCTGTGGTGGCTGGGAGTGGCCACTGCACTCCAGTCTGGGTGACATAGTGAGACTCCAACTCAAAAAAAAAAAAAAGAAAAAGAAGACTAGAAAAAGGAGGAATAAAAAAAGGAGAGGGAGAAGAAGAACAACAACAACAACAACAACAAACAGTAAGTTAGAACATTCCATGTGAAGAAGAAAATGAAAGAGATAAGGAGTCCAAGATGCAATGGAGACCTGAGTATAATCTCATGTGGGTTGTCCATGAATGGAACCAACTGCATCATTAATAGTTTTTCTGTGTCCTGCTAGTATATCACCTAGTGTCCTGAAAGTGTTTTTGGCATGTTTGACATCTGTCTGTTTGCAAAGCTCCCACAAAGACCACACAAACACTTGACTCCATATACAATTCAGATCCACTTTGATAATGGCAGTAGTGGGGCTTGTCAGAGACCCATTCTATAGGAGTCCTTCATCACTCCAGCTAGGCTCAGTCAAGTGTCCTCCATTTTCACTTGTTGCACCCACATCTTTAAAATAAAAAATAAAATAAAAGAATAGGAAGGTGTCATTAAAAAGTTCAAAAGAAATTTTCCAGGAGGAGAGAGAAATAAATGACAGAGACTCTCATACATGGATACCACTAAGGTGCTCAAGATGGATAAGGAAAATCAAAGTTGGAGTCTAGACAGGAAGAATGGTGTCAAGGAGAGATGGGAAATGACTCCATTGCAGAGTTCCTGGGGAAGGAGGCATCTGGCATACATGTAAAGATCTCTGATGTTCCCCCAGGCCCCATTTTCAGGATGATACTATGGAGAATTCCATCAGGATAGGCATGGCAGAGCTGATCTTCCTGGCTCTATGGGCAATGCTGACCAAGGCTTAGTTTTCAAAGCCTTTGCAGTACTATTCAAATCTGTCCCCATATTTGCCCTACAAGTTGGTCATACTACAACCTGGACAGTCATCTATTTATGAATTCAGTTCCTGACACCATTAATATACTGATTAGGATCAAATCAATGCAAACCAGGTTTAGTCCAGAAGTTCATAAACAACTTCAAGGTTGCTTTGTGGAGCTCTTCTCTCTTTGCAATCTCTCTAGCACTTTCCACTTCCCTGAGGCTTCCCCTTTAAATTACCCCACTACACAGCATACTTCCAGGGCAGAGGCCACGCAAAAGAAAAAAAGCAACAGGGATTCATTCCTTTCTTTGGGACCACAGTTCAGCAACAAAGAGAAAAGTTATGGAGAGGAGGGGGAAATAGAGGCTTTCCACACTCTTTCTGATATTACAGCTTATGTTTTCATGCTCCTTGCACCAGGAATAAAGAGCACCTCTTGGAACTCAGCTCTGTTGCTGGGTGCTCACTTCCAGGTTTCAGGCTCCACTGCACTCAGGTAAAGGGATAACTGAAGAGAAAACTAGTAAGTTCACTACCAGTCTAGAGATACTTCAAATTCTGATAATTTTGCCCAGTTGTCTTACAATTTACTTTTCAAAGTCCTCAAACAGATGCTCCGTGAATTTTGCCCAGGTTTAATCACTGTGCTCAGTAAAAGAGATAGGGAGAAGTGTGCTAACTCTATCCATTCCAGAATCAGAATTTCCACATCTCATTTTTATAAAGGCCATGTATTAAATGCATATGATAAGCCAGGACATTAAGTGTTTTATTTCTCTAATCTGACTCTTACAAAACCATACAAGTTACATATTAGTATAGTTATGTATTATAATCTTCATTGTATACATAAGGAAAGAGGTGCTTGGAAACAGTTAACTACCCTGCCAGAGGTCATCTAACTAGCGACAAGATTCATGGTAATCCTTAAGAATTATGCTATAATATCTTCAGAACACCTGCTCCAAAATCACACCAAAGTTGAGAACCAATGCATGTTTCTCCAACAAAAGAAGACTTCCATCTATACTACTTTAAAAATGATGTCAATATTCCATACTTCAAATAGGAATTCCCATTAGTGTTGGCATCGATCAGCTTAAATTAGCTTACATATGTTCACTTTCCCTACTCTTCTGTATCAGTGAAGAACATATATACAATTTGTTATAAGCCAGGGTTCACTTTATATATAGGAATATTTTCTGGACACTAAGACTGGAACTAGTGTTCCTTCTCCTATCCAATCCCTAATGATCTTCCCTAACGATGAGACTTCCGTAATAAGGCTCCTTCCCAAGAAGTATTAGTCAATCAGTATATCAAATTAAATTTTGGAAAGAGATTAAGCATTAGTAAATTTCTCTCATTTATCACAAATAATACTACCACATTTCTCCCCAGGAAGTAGAGCTACCCTGTCTTTCCAGATGGATTTTACTTGGCAAAAGAACAATTTTGAAGGGCTCACTGTCAAAAACTGGGGACTTCACCAATTCTATAAAGCCAGTTTGAATGATAAGCCCCTCAGAAATAAATACATCTAAGTAAAAAATACTTTGAAGAAATTCACTTGCTATTTATGACAGGAGGGGAAGAAAACCTTGCACCAGAATGGAAGAACAGATTATTTTTCATAGGTGAGAAGATTTTTAGGACAAGTTTACATGTAAGATTATAATTATGAAGGTTTAAAAGAGTCAATCACATTGCAGAATTCACTTAGGATGCCTAGCAAATGAATGTAAATAACACTAAAATCCTGCACACATAAAACTTTTCTTCTGAGAATCTCAAAGAGTTTTATAGGCATTGCCTTAATGGTTCATAACAAGAATTATCATTTCTAACTCACATATGGAAAAATCAAGGTCAAGTAAGCCATCTCCAAGGCCCTCTGATAGTCTCCTTTTAAAGAACGTGTAATAGCACACCACAATTCAATAAGTCAGGTTTTAGTACTAAAACTTATGGCAAATATTCTGCCTGGAAATTAAAATCTTTTTCAGAACTTTTCTTACAGATATTTATGAGGAAGTTCTAAAGTTTCAAATTGATCAGCAGTAATGAATCAAAAATAAAAAGAATTCAGCACAGTTATTTTCAACAGTGAAGAATATGTCAACCAGTGATTTTCTCTACCCTCTCCCCCCAGTTTCTGGAGAGACAAAACTCCAAAACATATGGCCCAGAAAGAAAATCTGTACTCGTTTATAGCAGTGAACTGGCTTTTACATCTCTGCAGTTAGAGTACGCAAATGACTTCACAGGCAACGGCTTCCGTATGTTTCATATTTTTAACATTGACCGTTCATAATAAAGATTCTTTGATCCCAGATCAAATGTTTGAATCAATTTTCTCCTCACTTACTCAGAGTCACTATTAGAAAAGCTCCCCTCTTTCCCACCTCAGATGTTCCAACCCTTCCTGCAACTGGGACTATCTCCATTTGTCACCTTCTCCATGGTACTTCCCACTCTTTGCTGTGGTTTTAGCACTGCTCGTTAACCTCTCATAGAAAAGAGGCACAGTAATAAATAATTTTTGAACATAATAAGTTAACTACAATAAATAAGATTCCTCTAAGGAATTCATAGGCATCTTTAATAAAACTGAAAGTGCATGGTAACATGGTTAGTAAAAAAATTAATGCTCTTTCAAAAAAAAGTCTTTAATAGGTAAGGCCTTTGCATATATGTAAGGAAAAGAAAAACTTAAAACTCAAAAAACTTTAAAACTTAAAACTTAAAAAATAAAGTATATTTTTAAAAAACGTGACTCTATTACTGGAAAAGTAAAGAGATACCTAAGGCCTTAAATAAAAAAAATTTTAAAAACACCAAAGGCTAAGGCTAGTTAAGTAGTAAAAACATTTAAAAAAAAAAAAAAAAAGTCTAGCCAATGCTAGAAGTTTAAATGTCGCTAATATAAAATTACTTTAAGTGATTCCAAGGCCTTTTTAAGACCTTGTTGAGGAGAAACATGTTTAATATAACCTTAATTCCTAAAACTCTCAAACATAAATTTTGAAGAAAGATCCTCTCTTCTCCTTTCTTCAGATACTCATTAAACAAAGATTTAGTTGAAAAAAATGTTTTAGTTTTTCTAGTAGTAAATAAAATAAGTTTCAGGGCAGTTTAACTATATCTGGGCCTAATTAAACCTGATGTGGAGAGAAAGAGGAAGAGAGAGAGAGAACGGAGGGAAGGAAGGAGGAAAGGAAGGAGGGAGGAAGGAAAGAGAGAGAAAAAAAGAGAAAAAGAAAGAAAAGGATGACAGAAGGAAGGAAGGGAGGAAGGTGAGGGATGGGGAAGAGAAGAGGGGAGAAAAGGAAAAAGAAAAGAGAATTCCAGTGTTAAAAATCTCTGTAAAATTGATTTTTTTTTTGGTCCCTTTTTGTTTGGACTGACAGGCACGTCAAGTTTTAGAATAATCTAAGCTACTATGATTCTTCATTTTAAAATACAGTCAGATATCACAATTTTTAAAAAATACAGTTACAAGTATGAAATTGGTACACTTTTAGTTGCTAATACAGGGGATCCTAAGTTGGTTGTGTTCCAGGCAAAATTGAACTTTCCTAGGCATTATACAAAGTGAATTGTTGCATATATAACCCACTAATAATTAGAGATTACCTTGCATACAGTAGTAAACTGATGGTTATTTCCGGCTCCAACTACAAGATAGCCATCCTTGGTTTTAAAAGCCTAAAATAAATAAATATATATGTAAATATATGTCTATATATTGACAGGACCACAAGTGTTGACTTTATTTTCTAAAGAATCTATCTAGAAAGATTTTTTTAAAGCAATGTTCTTAATTAATTCAATATAAACTAATTTGTATCTTTTTAGTCATATTTGGATAGCTGATTTCATTTATTCTTTTCAAAGCATTTCCTATATCTTCTACTAATTATTGTAATATTGGGGGGAAGAGTGATTCAGAAAAATAAATAAAATGTTGAAATTTTAATTTAACTCATAACAAAATTCTGCATTCACCATAGTTTGAATTAATGTTGATTTTTTCCCCAACGTTGTGTTATGTATGTATTCATTTTTCCTTGTAAGGCAAAGAACATTGTAGGACAAAAATTATTGTTTTCTTCACTTATTCTTGCCTTTGAGAAAGATGATGCTTAGCTTCCTTGACAGGGCTTACGCCTATGATAATGACCTTCATCCACATCCTCCAGAACCTGCTCCGGGTGTGGTGGTTCACGCCTATAATCTTAGCACTTTGGAAGGCTGAGTCAAGAGGATTGTCTGGGTCCAGGGGTTCAAGACCACCCTGGGCAACTTGGCAAGACCTCGTCTCTACAATAAATCCATCATCATTAATGTCTTCATTTCCACTGGATCCTTCTCTTCTGCCTACATCTAGGTCCATGTTTTCACTGAATACATCATTAACAGCAACAAAATTTCCAACAATTCTGACACCCCTCTCAAGCTATTTTAAAATGTTTTCTTCCCTCCATCTCTAAATGACAATATTACCACCTGACTAGGTATGGTAGTTCACACCTATAATCCCAACACTTTGGGAGACAGAGGTGGGAGACTTACTTGAGCCTAAGTGTTCAAGACCAGCCTAGGCAACATAGAGAGACCATGTCTCTACAAAAAAAATTTTTTTAAATATCCAGGTGTGGTGACATATACCTGTAGTCCCAGGTACTCAGCAGGCTGAAGTGGAGGATTGCTTGAGCCCAGAAGTTGGAGGCTGCAGAGGGCCATGACTGTGCCACTGAATTCCACCCTGGTTGACAGAGTGAGACCCTGACTCAAAAAAAGAAGAAAAATAGTGCTACCTGCCTACATTTCCTCACTGACACCACATTCCAGTGCCCTCTGTCATCAGGATTCTTACCCTACCATTACATTGAAATTGTACTTTGATATCTCTGTATTATTTAGTACTGCTAATCTCCCTATATTTCCTCTTTGACGACCTGTCTTATCTCCAGACTCTATCCAGATTCATCTCTCATTTCTCTGGTGTGTTTTCCACATACATACCCCCTATGCAGAATTTTCTTCTCCTTAGCTTCAGTATTACCTAACCATCTGTCTTTGGCCTTTCACCTTACTTGCTTCTTATTGTAGCCACTAGCCATATGTGGCCACTGAATTTAAATAAGCCATAATTAAATTAGCCAGTCCCAAGGGATTATATATAGAGATATGTACCTGAACATGTCCATCATCACAATTTTGTATAAATGGAATCACTATATATATATATATATGTATATATATATATATATATACACAAAACGTCCAAAACAGGCAAATCCAGAGGCAGAAAAAAGATTAGTAGCTGCCTAAAGCAGTGGCAGTTATGGGAGAAATGGGGAATGACTGCTAATGATACTGGAATTGTTAGGGTAATGAAAATGCTCTGAAATTGTGGTGATGGGTCAGTCAACTCTGAATACTCTGAACATCATTGAGTTATGCACTTTAAATGCATGAATTACATAGCATGTGAATTATATTTCAATAAAGCTGTTATTAAAAATAATAATTTCCATATAGAGTCACACTAGCTACATGTCAAGCACTCAATTGCCACATGTGGCTGATGACTTCTGTATTAGACAGCATAGATACGGAATATATTCATTATCACAGAAAGTTCTGTTGCGCAGTGCCAGGAGAGTGGGGCTTAGAGACTGTTTTTGTTTTTTTTTTCTCTTAGTCTTCCTAGTGGACCTAACAAGATATTTGAAGAATGTTAGGCAATAAATACTGGTTGGCAAATGTTAATAACTCAATCAAATGATTGCTTCCGGATAACAAAGTTGTAGCTAAAATGAATCTCAAGTAAAACATCATAACAAGGCTTTTTTCTATTTATATCGTTGCTTAATTTGGTAAGGAATGCTATTAAGAAGTTATCAAATAAACTATTTTAAACATTTGCCCTTGTCCACAAGAGTAAAAGTAAAGTTAGTGTTATAAACAATGAATTAATGTTTCTCAGACTACAGAAAGTAAATTTACAGCTAAGCTGTGAGTGAGGTACAAAGAATTTTGAGCTGAGGTGTCTAAACATACCATTGATAACTGAAGTTGCATGGGTTGTTTGCTTGCTTTTTTATGAGAAAAGGTGAGGTGGGGGAGTGGATAAATAAATGTGAAGTAACAATATGTGTTGCCAAATATAATGTGAAAAAAAGTTTTCAAATTTTTGGATCAGGGACATGTTCAATAAGTTTAGGTTTTCGGGGGTGTTCATTTCTCTTTAGTAAATAAAGAAATGCCTATTTCCTCCTTCAGTCCCCATCAAATAAAAAATCTTTTTATTGATATATACAAATTTTTTAATTTTAAGCAGAGATAACTAGTCAATGATCATCAGAAAGTGAAGAACTAATAGCAGCTGAGCCTCTAGAACATAAGCAGACTAAAGATCACCAAATAGATTTTCTAAGGATTAAGATAATAACATGAGTGCTTTTAATAATTATTTGTTCCCTTTTATTCATACAGTTTTTATTTAATAAATATATTTTAAATAAGAACTTCAAAAAATACATTATCACTGTAGAAAATTGGGCAAGAAAAATACAAGGAGGAAAAAAATTACACATGATATTATAACCCAGAAGAAACAACTGTTAATAAAGTAGGATACTCCACTCTAGTCTCTATATTCATATTTACATAATTAATATTTTACTATACATAAATTTCTAGACTGCTTTTTCATTCAACTTCCTACAACAGAAATTTTTTAATATCATTGTTTGTAATGACCCAAAATATCTTTTTCAAAATTTTCTTAAACATTTTCAGTTCATTTAAACTGGGGGGTATTCTTGCTTTATTTAGTTTTGTACTCAAATCAAGGCTATATCATACAATTAATATCACAAATAAGCTATTACATTTCAGAGTGAAACTCTAAAACAAAATGTCTGGTCCCATTAAGATCCGTTAAAAGTCATCCTTGCATCAATAAGACCAAAAGGATGTAACAGCAAAATGAGTCCAACCTCTGTCATTTACTTAACCTGCGTGATATCAGAAAAGTTATATGACTTCAGGGTCTCGATTTTTACTTCCATACAATAGGATTGCTTAGTACTTACCATTAGAATGATTATAATGACCTAGTTCATAAAAATACATTCATTCACATATTTGGCAAATATTTATTGACATAACTTACTATGTGCCAGACTCTGGGCACAATGACAAACTACATAACTATGATCCATCATGTGAGTCTTACATTCTAATAAATTAGCAGACATTCATCAAACATTACACAAATAATTACAAACAGTGAGAGTTGCTAGAAAGGAAGAGTACCAGACACAATGAGATCTTATAATAGGTGGACCTAACTTTGTCTTGCTTGGGGGCTTTGAAGCCAGGTAAGAGTCCCTAAAAAAGTGATCTCTGGGCTGAGATGTAAGAATTCATAGTTAGTAATTAGGTTAAAAACATGGGAGAAAGGAGGTCATTGTTGGCAGAGAGAACTGTCTGTACAAAGGAAATGTGGTGGAAAGAAACAACAATCCACAAGAGAGCAGGAGAGAGTAGCACAGGTGTTGATGTGGAGGTAGGCAGGGAACCAGATGAAGCCAAAGGCCACAGGAAATGTGTTATTTACCTTAAAATAAATAGGAAGTCACTAAAAGGAATGAATGATCACATTTGCATTTGGAGAAGAACTCTCTGGTTGCAAAGTAGAGAGATGATAAGATTGGAAATGTGAGACCATTAAAGAGGCTGCTGTGATGATCGTGGCAAAAGCTGATGGCATCTGTAATTAGGACCCTGATGACAGAGATTAAAAAAAACAGATTTAAGAAATACTTAGGTGGTAAAATCTGCTAGAATTGGTAATGGGTACAATATGATGGTTGACAGTTGAAGGCTAAGGGAAAAGGTGTCCTGGATGATGCTTAGGATTCCTTCCCCTCCCTCCTTCCCCACTTCCTTCCTTCCTTCCTTCCTTCCTTCCTTCCTTCCTTCCTTCCTTCCTTCCTTCCTCCCTCCTTCTCTCCCTCCCTCCCTCCCTCCCTTCCTC
>NW_007248544.1:85623-90274 GCF_000164805.1 Carlito syrichta | reverse complement strand
TCCCTTCCTCCTCCTCCTCCTCCTCCTTCTTCTTCTCTCTCTCTCTCTCTCTCTTTCTTTCTTTCGATAAAGTTTTACTCTGTCACCTAACCTGGAGTGCAATGGCATAATCATAGCTCACCACAGCCTCAAACTCTGGGACTTAAGCCACTCTCCTAACTCAACCTTCCAAGTAACTGGGACTACATGTGAACACCACCATACCTAGCTAAATTTTCTATTTTTTATAGAGATGGGGGTGGGGGCCTCACTATGTTGCCCAAGTTGGTCTTGAACTCCTGGCCTCAAAAGATTTTCTTGAGATTTCCAGGAAGATGGCAGCACAGCCAGTTGGACTACATGAGCCTCTGTGTATATGCGTGATTGTATGGACAATTTTGCATGTGTTTCTGTGTGTAAGTGGGAGAGTAGAGGCTGAATGAGTGGAGACTTGAGAGCAAGTGGCCAGGCCCCTCCTGATAAAGCCACTGGTGTTGCAGTTTCTCTCCTTGGACCCTCACACTTTCCGGAGCACAAAAGTTGAGCACCATTTTCTAAAATCAACAGAGCTTATCCTGGAAAAAACTGCTGGAGTGATTGCTAACCCTAACACCACAGCGCTGGGCTGAATGCTGGCAGTAAGAGCAGGCTGCAAAGGGAGTGCAGCAAGGGAATTTGAGGTAGGATCCCAAGGAAACAGTGGGGAGAAGCTACCCTGAACCTGGATTGGACTCCAGAGCCTAGCCACCAGGTCTCGAAATCCAGAGACCGCGAGTAACTGCTAGAGAGGGAGCTATGGACTCCACTGGCAACAGGAATAGCAGCTAGCAGAGAAACTGAGCAGACTCTAAGCCTAGGCAGAGAAGTGCTCCAGGGCAGCCTCTGCAGAACAGCAGAACTGCATCTTAAGACCAGGTGCTATCTCTGATTTGCATGGGGCTGCTCTTTGTGACCTCAGAGAACATTGCCCCCAGCACATAAGCCCTGGTGGGTAATGGCAGATGCAGAACCCCAGATGATCCCTCCACCATGAGCCAACTGCTGGGCAATAGACGCAGGCAACAGAACTGCAAAAGAAGGACACTGGTGAGTGCCTAACTGACTCCTCCTGCCCCTAGCAATAAGTGAAAGAGATTAGGAGGGCACGGCAGAGACAGGAGGCCCCATTCCCCTGTCATGAACTGGATGCCCTGGGAGCTGTGATCACACTGAAGCGGGTGAGATACTGAGAGACACTGTGTCAAGTGATTTCAGGCCCCTTCCCTCACGCAGGCCTGCGATGTCTACCAATTGCAGGCAGCAGGGGGTGAAGAGTCTAACATCTAAAGTTCCAACAGTGAATAGGGAACCTGCAGTAACAGTCCTGCAGTCACAGAACCCGTCATAAGAGGGAGTCCCCTCCAAAGAGACATACTAAAGCTGAGAACTCTTTATCAACTTTTTTTGGGGGGGTGGGAAAGTATTGGTTTGTTTGTTTGATTATCTTGTTTAGTTGGTTTGTTTTCTCTTTTCTTTCCTTCTTCTATTTCTCTTTCTTTGTTCTGTCTCGGTCTTTGTAAGTTTTTTCTTTCTTTTTCTATTTTTCTTTCTTTCTTCTTCTTTCTCTTTGTTCTCTCTTTTCCCTCTTATAGCCTGTCTTGGATTCAGGAGTTATGCAAGCATACCCACTGTAAAGTCATATTGTGTGAGATGAAGAGAAAGTCCCACCTGGCCCATTCACCAGGTAACAAGCATTATGACCTGCCAAGAGGTTCAGAATCCTTGCAGCCCCTCCGACCCTGTAGTAAGTGGTCAAAATTGTAAAGAAATAGCACAATGCCCCACCCCCAGCCCTACTTGATAATTGAACAAACCCAGAACTCCAGCTCAAGGAAGAACAAAAGGTAGAGAAAATATCAGAAGTGACTGCTTCTCCATTTTCCACTGAGCAATGGAATTAAAGAGAAAAATAAGAGAATTGCTGCAAATGAAGAAAAACCAATGAAAATCCTTTGGTAATCATCAGAGTCCTAGCTAACAGTCAGTGCTAGAAAAAACAGCTACTGGAGCACAAACAATGGCTATCTCCCAGAATGACAGTGCCCAGGAGGTACTTACAGAGATCAGAGAATCATTGAATAGAATGGATAAAAATCAAGAAATGCAAGGGCTAAACTAAATGAAATTGCAACAGAGCAGGATAGACTGAAGAAAGCATACTTAGAAATAACAGAAATAAAGAACTCCATCCAAGAAATAAATAACAAACTGACAAGCATGGCAGAACTGACCATGCTTGGACCAACTGATCAAGCAAAAGAAAGAATCTCAGAACTATAAGACCAAAACAGAATTAATCCAATCTATTACAAGTATAGAAAAAACTTAAGAAGAAAGAGGAAACTGCAAGACATGCAATTTAATCAATAAACCAAACCTATATCTGAACAGAATACTTGAAATAGAAAAAGAAATGGAAAACACCTTGGAACAAACAATCCATGAGGACATTCAAGAAAACTTCCCTCATCTGGCCAGACAGAAGACTATACAAGCACAAGAGATCCAGAGAACCCCTGCAAGACATCTTATGAGCAGATCAATCCCTAGACACATAGTAATTCACCTACACAAGGTAGGTGTAAAAGAAAAATTCTTAAAGGCAGTAAGGGAAAAAGATCAGACTACCTACTGGGGGAGACCAAGCAGAATGGCTACAGACTTACCTGCAAACACACAAAGGCCAGAAGAAATTCGACACCAATCTTTAATGTTCTCAAAGATAAACAATTCCAACCAAGAATTTCCTACCCAGCCAAGGGTAAGCTTCATCAGCAACACAGAATTAAAATCCTTCCCAGACATCCAATCCCTAAGAGAAAATGTTGCTTCGAGACCAGGATTACGGGAGATACTTAAAAAGGTACTGTGCACAGAAGGAAAAAAAGAAACAAAAGAAAGACTACATACTTCAAAGGATCACAAACAAACACAGAAGGAGCAAAATACACAGCATATCCATAAAAATGAAAGCACACAAATATACGAACCCAAAAGCTAAACAAAAACAAACAGCCTTATAAGAGCATTATGACAGGGACGAACTCTCACATTTCTATAATCACCACTAAATGGACAAAATGCACCACTAAAAAGACATAGATGGCAAACTGGATAAAAACCCATGACCCAGTAATTGGCTGCCTCCGGGTAACTCATCTCACCACAAAGGATGCCCACAGACTCAAAGTTAGAGGATGGGAAACAAATTTTCAGGAGAATGGATCACAAAAGAAGACAGGAGTCATGATCTTAACATCAGACAAAACAACCTATAACCTACCAAAAATTTTTTTTTTAATCAATATTTTTTATTATGGTTTTCTGGGATACAGTTAAGGGTTAGGTGTACAATTACGTTTCATTCAGGCACCCTGTTGATAAGAGGTGTTTTCCCATCCCCAGACAGATATTTGCTACTGTTAATCCCATCCTCCTCCCCACCATAGTTTCCCAGTACCGTCAGTCATTTTCTTATAGTATTACATTGGATGTTCAAGGTCCATTATATGAGTGAGAACACGTGATACTGGGATCTTTGTTTCTGTGAGAGGTCACTCAGTATTATACACTCTAGTTCCATCCAAGTTGCTGCGAAATTCATGATTTTGTTCTTTTTTAAGGCTGCGTAGTATTCCATCATGTATATGTACCACAATTTTTAATCCAGTCGTCTTTTGATGGGCAGCATGGTTGTTTCCAGGTTCTTGCTATTGTGAACAATGCTGCGATAAACATACGTGTGCAGGTATCTTTTTTATAGAGTGATTTGAGTTCTTCAGGGTATATTCCCAGTAGGGGGATCATATGGAAGGTCGATTTTTAGAGCTTTTAGGAATCGCCACACTGCTTTCCACAGAGGTTGCACTAGTTTGCACTCCCACCAACAGTGTAGAAGTGTTCCCTTTTCACCACACCCTCTCCAGCAGCTGTTATTTTTTGAGTTGTTGATAATTGCCATTCTGACTGGAGTTAGGTGGTATCTCAGTGTGGTTTTGATTTACATCTCCCTTATGAATTAGTGAGGTTGAGTATTTCTTCATGTGTTTGTAGGCGGCTCAGATGTCTTCTTTTGTGAAGTGTCTGTTCGTATCTTTTGCCCATTTTATAATGGGGCTGTTTGTTTTCTTCTTTTCAGTACGTTTGAGTTCCTTGTGGATCCAGGATGTTAAGCCTTTGTCAGACCTAGAGTTGACAAATACTTTTTCCCAGTCTGTAGGCTGTCTCCGTGCTCTCTTGATGGTTTCTTTGACTTTGCAGAAGCTTGTCAGTTTAATAAGGTCCCACTTGTCTATCTTCTCTCTTACGACCTGTGGGTTTCTGGGTTTTGTACAGGAATTGAATGCCAGTTCTGATTTCCATGAGGGTATTTCCTTCCTTTTCTAAGGTTCTTATGATTTGAGATTTTACATTTAGGTCTCTGACTCATTTGGAGTTAACCTTTGTGCATGGGGATAGATAGGGGTCCTGTTTCAATCTTCTGCATGTGGTCAGCCAGTTTTCCCAGCACCATTTACTGAATAGGTTCTCCTCTCCCGTAGGTGGTGGGGGCTTTGTCGAAGATGAGTTGGTTGAGAAATTGAGGTTTTGCTTCTGGAATCTCAATTCTGGTCAATTGATCTATATGCCTGTT
>NW_007248544.1:80041-85543 GCF_000164805.1 Carlito syrichta | reverse complement strand
GTTTTTTCTAGGTCTGAGAAGAATGTTGTTGGTAATTTAATGGGTATTGCATTGAATTTGTAGATTGCCTTAGGTAAGATGGACATCTTCACAATGTTGATTCTTCCGATCCATGAGCATGGGATATTTTTCCACTTGTTCATGTCAGCTTTGATTTCCTTGAGCAGTGTTTGTAATTTTCATTGTAAAGGTCTTTCACATCTCTGGTTAGGAAGATGCCAAGGTATTTCTTTTTTTATGGTTATTGTGAATGGAATTGTGTTTTTTATTTGGGTTTCTGTTTATTATTGGTGTAGAGAAATGCGATTGTCTTTTGTACATTTACTTTGTATCCTGAGACTTTGCCAAAGGCCTTTATCAATGTAAGGAGGTTTTGACAGATTCTCTTGGGTTTTCAAGGTACACAATCATATCATCTGCATAGAGAGATAACTTGACTTCCTCTTTTCCTATTTGAATACCTCTGATTGCCTCCTCTTCTCTGATTGCTCTAGCCAGGACTTCCAATACTATGTTGAACAGGAGGGGTGAGAGTGGGCATCCTTGTCTAGTTCCAGTTTTCAGGGGAATTTGTTCCAATTTTTGTCCATTTAGGAGTATGCTGGCTGTGGGCTTCTCGTAGATGGCTTTTACTATTTTGAGGTATGTTCCCTGTATGCCTAGATGTTCAAGGGTTTTTATCAAGAAGGGATGCTGGTTTTATCAAATGCTTTTTCTGCATCTAATGATATGATCATGTGGTTTTTGTTTTGACATCTGTTGATGTATTTAATTACATTTATGGTTTTACGAATGTTGAGCCAGCCTTGCATCCCAGAAATGAAGCCTACTTGGTCATGGTGGATGATATTTGAGATGTGTTGCTGAATTCAGTTTGCTAGGATCTTGTTGAGAATTTTAGCACCTTATATTCATCAAAGATATTGACCTGTAGTTCTCTTTCTTTGTTGGATCTTTACCTGGCTTGGGTATCAATTTGATGTTGGCTTCGTAAAATGATGTGGGGAGAGTTCCATCTTTCTCAATCACCTGGAATACCTTCAGTAGAATTGGTATTAGCTCCTCCTTGAATGTCTTGTAGAATTCTGCTGGAAAGCCATCTGGACCAGGGCTTTTTTTTGTAGGAAGTTTTCGTGTTACGTAGTCGATTTCCTTGATTGTTATTGGTCTATTTAGGGTCTCAGTTTCTTCTTGTTCCAACCTAGGTAGGTTGTGTGATGTCAGAAAGTCCTCCATTTCCTTAAGGTTTTCAAGTTTGTTTCCATACAAGTGTACGTAGTAATCTCTAATGATCTTTTGTATTTCTTCAGATGTAACTTCATCTTTTGTGTTTCTGATTGTGCATATTTGGTTTTTTTCTCATTTTTTCTTGGTCATTCTAGCTAGGGGATCATCAATCTTGTTTATCCTTTCAAAGAACCAGCTTTTTGTTTCATTGATTTTTTTGTATTATCTGTTTGTCTTCTATTTCCTGGATTTGGGCTTTTATTTTGGTGATCTGGATTCTTCTGCTGAAATTAGGGTTTTTGTGGTCTTGCTTTTCCAGTTTCTTTAGATGGCTTGTTAGGTTGTGAATTTCTGTTCCTTCCATTTTCTTCATGTGTGTTTGTAGGGATATAAATTCCCCTCTTACTACAGCTTTCAGGGCATCCCGGAGATGTTGGTAAGATGTTTCTTCATTTTCATTTGTTTCCAGGTAATTTTAATCCCTGTTTTGATTTTGTCGTTGACCCAGGAGTTGTTTAGCATCATGCTGTTTAGTGTCCATGTCTTTGTGGATTTTGGGGGGGACTTTGTTGGTGTCAATGTTTATTTTTATTCCACTGTGGTCCAAGAAGGTGCTTGGTGGAATTTCAGTCCTTTTAAATTTGCTTATGCTTGATTTATGGCCGAGTATGTGGTCGATCTTAGAGTATGTTCCATGTGGTGATGAGTAGAATGTGGATTCTGTGATCTTTGGATGGAGTATTGTGTAGGTATCAATTAAGTCCATTTGGTCCAAAGTCACATTGAGGTTCCGGATCTCCTTGCTGAATTTTTGTCCTGATGATCTGTCTAGGGTTGTGAGTATTAAAGTCCCCAGTTATGACAGTGTTAGAGTCGATATATTTCTTTAGTTTTCCAAGATGCTGCTTTATGAAAGTTGGCACACCTATGCTGTGTGCATATATGTTTAGGATAGATATTTCTTGTTGATGAATTGAGCCTTTTATCATTATGTAGTGGCCTTCTGTATCTTTTTTGATTTTTAATAGCTTGAAGGGTATTTTGTCTGAAATTAAGATCACTACTCCTCCTTTCTTTTGTATTCCATTTGCCTGAAAGTTTGTTTCCCATCCTCTTACTTTGAGTCTGTGGGTGTCCTTTCTAGTGAGGTGAGTCTCTTGAAGGCAATACATTGTTGCCTGATGATATTTTATCCATTTTGCCATTCTATGTCTTTTCAGTGGTGCATTTAGCCCGTTTACATTTAGGCTAATAATTGAAATGCAAGAGTTGATCCCTGTCATAAGGTTCTTAAAGAGTTGTTCCTGTTTGTTTGTTGTCTTTCTTTGGGTTTTGGAGTTGGTTCATGTGTGTTTTTAATATTTTTCCTGTCTTCTTGTGAAGAATGTTGTTGTTCTTTTTTCTTTTTCTTTTGTGTTCAGTACTTTCTTAAGTGTTTCTTGTAGAGGTGGTCTGGTGGCAGCATAGGTTCTTAGGGATTGGATATCTGGAAAAGATTTCAATTCTCCCTCACTAATGAAGCTTAGTTTGGCTGGGTAGGTTATTCTTGGTTGAAATTGTTTCTCTTTTAGAACTTTGAAGACAGGGCTCAAGGCTTGCCTGGCCTGAAGGGTTTCTGTGGATAAATCTGCTGCTACTGTAATTGGTTTTCCCTGGTAGGTAGTCTGGCCTTTTTCTCTTGCTACCTTTAGGATTTTTCCTTTTATACCTACTTTCTTTAGGCGAATTATTATGTGTCTGGGAGTTGGTCTTCTCATTTGTTGTCTTGCAGGGGTTCTCTGAATCTCTTGTGTTTGAATTTTTGCATCACTGATGAGATGAGGGAAGTTTTCTTGAATAATTTCATGAAATGCTTGTTCTTGTGTGGCCTCTGTTTCTCTCTCTACCTCAGGAAGGCTAATTACTCTTAGGTTTTTTTCTCTTGAAGTGATCATTCATCTCTTGAAGGTTTTCTTCTGTCTTTTTAAGCTTCTTTTCTGTTTTTGACAGTTTGGGTTAGTTCTGTGTTTTGGTCTTCGAGCTCTGAGATTCTTTCTTCTGGTTGGCTAATTCTGCTTTCCATGCTTGTCAGTTTGTTATTTATTTCCATCACACTATTCTTTACTGCTGTTATTTCTGTCATCAGCGCCTTCCTATTTTCCTCTTGTCTCTCCTCAATTTTTTTAATTCTCTCCATTAATGTCTTGATGTCTGGGTTTGTTGCATGGAACCAGTCATTCTGGGGGCTCTTCATTGTTTGTGTTCCAGAATCTGTTTTCTCAGTGTCTGATTTCCCAGGAGTCTGTGTGAGACGTATATTCTTCTTTTGGTTTTTCTTCATTTGTGCAGTTTTTCCCCCTCCCTACTTTTTCCTTCCCTCCACATCACCATCTTCTTTATTCTGCTATTCAGGGGCAAAGGGATTGGTTTTACTTCTGCTTGTTCAATCTCCTATTCTTTATGTATGTCCTCATACTTTCTTCAATTCTGGAGTTGCACTGTATGTTGGAGGTGGTCCTTTTTGCAGTTTTGAGATTTACTTAAGGGGAGAGCTGTGATTCAAAATCTGTCTGCAGGTCCTGGTATTCGCTGACAGGTGTGTGGATAATGTGGAACCCACTTCCCACTGCCCTGGAATCTGTCCGTGCAGTGGGGCTGTAGGCTTACTCCCTGAAATAAAATGTGGTTAGCAGAGGGGAGAGAATGGAGCAGATAGTGGGTTGAAGAGGGGAGTGGAGAGATAGAGGAGTAAGGGGGGAAACAAACGAGTGTGCCAACAAATAGAGAGAGAGGCCTATACTGAAACAGATAAAAACAAGAGACCACAGCTACAGACAAACCAACTCTCATACAAAAAATAAAAAACAAAAATAAAACATATAGTGATGCTAACATACAAGCTAACCAACCACCTTGTTAGTGTGCTGTTCCTCTATACAAAAATACAGTTTACAGAGAGAAGAAAAGAGAAGAAAAGGAAAAGGAAAAAAGAAAAAAGGGAACAATACAGTAGGAATAGAATTAAGTCATTAAACTAATAGAATCAATGAAGCACACTCTAAGACATTTCGTTTAAGTCCAATGTCCTTTCAGGTCTGATTTCTAGTTTTCTTTTCAAGCTGGTAAATTAGTTTGCAGTTAAGGTCAGTTGTCCCTGATCTGCTGTGAAGGACAGTTCAGGTTACCCTCCGTTCAGCACTCTGGTCTATGTCTTTATCAAGCTTGTTTCTCCCGTTTCGGTGTTGTTACCTTGAATCTCCAGCAGGTGGTGCTATCTCAGCTTCTCACCCCAGAGGGTGTGGGACCGGACAGGAACAAGATGGCTGCCTGCCTCAGGGCAGGCAACAGGAGCCTTATGGAGGGCAGGCAGGACAGTCTCGGTCGCAGGAGAGGTGGCAGCAATCCCAGCAGATCTTCCCTGAAGAGGTTTGATGTGGATCACCTTGGGTCCGGGTGGTGTGATGTGCTACGGCCGTCACGGAGGCCGCAGCGGTGGCGGCAGTGGCAGGGGGGCTGCGGCGGCGGCACCGTTTGCACCGCAGTGACTGTCCAGTCCATTGCAATGTCCCAGCAGTGGCAACAGCCGAGCTCTGTATGAAGAGCAGGCTGCGATGTTGGGGTCCACAGCCCCCCGGGGCGAGAGTAGGAGACCCACTGCAGATCTCCTTCGCAGAGGGCTTCAGAGACCGGGTTGCCCTGTCACCATCTTGCCACTTCCTCCCCCCAAAATTTTAAAACATACAAAAGTATACTACATAATGATAAAAGGTTTGATCCATCAACAAGAAATATCCATTCTAAACATATATGCAGCAACACAGGAATATCAGCTTTTATAAAGCAGCTACTAAGTAAACTAAAAAAAGATGTTGACTCTAACTCTACCATAGCAAGGAACATAAATACCCCAATGACAACCCAAGATTGATCATTGAGGCAAAAAAATCACAGAGAGATCTGGAACCTCAACTTGACACTTGACCAAATGGACTTAGTAGATACATACAGAACACTCCACCCAACAATCACAGAATATACATTCTACTCATCACCACATAGAACGTACTCCAAGATCTACCATACCCATGGCCGTATGTCAAGCATCAACAGATTTTATATATTGAGGGACTGCTGTGTACCTTCTCAGACGAGAGTGGAATAAAAATAAATATCAACACCAACAAAACTCCCCCAAAACCCACAAAGACACGTACACTAAACAGCATAATGCTGAACGACTACTGGGTCAACACAGAAATCAAAACAGAAATTAAAAGATTCCTGGAAACAAATGAA
>NW_007248544.1:67756-79901 GCF_000164805.1 Carlito syrichta | reverse complement strand
GAGCCCAGCAGGTCGAGGCTGCAGTGGCTGATAGCAGCCACTGCACTCCAGTTTGGGTGACAGAGTGAGACTCCAACTCAAAAAAAAAAAAAAAAGAATATATATATATATATATATATATATATATATATATATATAAAGAGAACAACTTGATAGCCTAACAAATCACCTATGAAAGCTTGAAAGGCAAGACCACCAAAACACTAAGTACAGCAGAAGATAACAGATCACCAAAGCAAAAGCTCAAATTTGGGACATAGAAGACAAAAGCACCATAGGAAAAAAAATCTATGAAACAAAACGCTGCTTATTTGAAAGGACAAACAAGATTGATTACCCCTAGCCAGAATGACCAATAAAAAGAGAGAAATAGCCCCTATAAAGACAATCATAAATACAAAAGATCAAGTCACAACTGATCCCAAGGAAATACAAAAGATTATCAGAGATTACTACAAACAGGTGTATAGAAACAAACTCGATAATCTACATGAAATGGAGGACTTTCTAATATCAAAATTGAAACAAGAAGAAATTAAGATCATAAATAGACCAATAAAACCCAGAAAAAGATTCTGTCATAAGAAAACTACCTACCAAAAAACGCCCTGGACCAGACAGATTTCCAGAGAATTCTACAAAACATACAAGGAGGAGCTGACACCAATCCTATTGAAAGTATTCCAGGCAATTGAGAAAGACAGAACTCTCCCCAAATCACTTGATGAAGCTAACATCACACTGATACCCAAACAAGGTAAAGATCCAACAAAGGAAGAAAACTACAGGCTAATATCCTTGATGAACATAGATGCAAGAATTCTCACCAAGATTCTAGCACTTTGGATCTAACAACACATCTCAAAAATCATTCACCATGAACAAATAGGCTTCATCCCCAGGATGAAAGGGCAGTTCAACATCTGAAAGACCATAAATGTAATTAAATACATCAACAGATGTAAAAATAAGAACCACATGATTGTATCATTAGATGTGAAAAAAGCTTTTGATAAAATTCAGCATTTTTTCTTGATATAAACTCTCAAACACCTAGGCAGCGAGGGAACATACCTCAAAATAGTAAGAGCCATCTTTGATTAAACCACAGCCAACATATTGCTAAATGAACAGAAATTGGAAGCATTTCCCCTGAAAACTGGAACAAGACAGGGCTGCCCACTCACACCCCTCCTGTTCAACACAGTATTGGAAGTCCTAACTAGAACAATCAGGCAAGAGAAGGAAATCAGGGGTATCCAAATAGGAAAAGAAGTCAAGTTATCCCTCTTTGCTAATGACATAATTCTATGCCTCAAAAATCCAAGAGAATCTGTCAAAACCTCCTTGCTCTGATTAAGGACTTTGGCAAAGTCTCAGGCTACAAAATAAATTGCAAAAGACGTCACATTCTTATACACCAACAACAAACAGGCAGAGAAACAAACAAAAAGCACAATCCCATTTACAATAACCACAAAAAAGGCATCTTCCTAACCAGAGAAGTGAAAGATATTTACAATTAAAACTACAAAACACTGCTCAAAGAAGCCAAAGATGACATAAACAAATGGAAAAATATTTCATGCACATGGATTGGAAGAATCAACATTTTTAAGATGTCTATCCTACCAAAGGCAATCTAAAGAGTCAATGGTATACTCATTAAATTACTAACATCATTATTCTCAGACCTGGAAATGACAATACAGGAGTTCATATGGAAACATAAATGATCATGAATAGCCAAAACAATCCTCAACAAAAGAAACAAAGCAAGAGGTATCACACGTCCAGACTTTAAACTTTATTATAAGACTACAATAATTGAAATAGCCTGGTATTGGTACAAGAATGGGCATAGGATCCAATGGAACAGGATAGAGATTACAGAAGTAAAACCTCAATTTCTCAACTAACTCATCTTCAACAAAGACTCCAGCAACAACCACTGGGGAGAGAAGAACCTGTTCAGTAAATGGTGCTGAGAAAACTGGCTGACCACATGCAGAAGAATGAAAAAGGACCCCCATCTATCACCATTCACAACAAAACCAACTTCAAATGGATCAAAGACCTAAACAAACGTAAAACCCCAAACTTTAAGAATCTTAGCAAATGCAGGAGACTTCCTTATGGAAATTGGAATAGGCAACCAATTCCTGATCAAAACTTCAAAAGCCCAAATTAAAAGAGATAAGATAGACAAGTGAGAACTCATCAAACTGAAAAGCTTCTGTAAAGCAAAAGAAAGCATAAAGAGAGCAGGGAGACAGCCCACAGAAAGGGAAAAAATATTTGCCAACTGCCTATCTAACAAAGGCCTAACATCCTGGAACTATAAGGAACACAAACATGCCAAAAGGAAAAAGACAAACAGCCCCATTAAAAAGTGAACAAAGGACATGAATAGACACTTCTCAAAAGAAGATATACGAGCAGCCAATAGACACATGAAAAAATGCTCAGTGTCACTAACCTTCAGAGAAATGCAAATTAAAGCCACATTGAAATACTGAGAGAGGAGATAGAGAAAAGTTAGGCAGACACACAGGGCAGGTCCCTTGGTCCCTTCTGACAAGCCTCTGGGGCTGATACACTCACACTGGTAAACAAACTCTCTTCAAGCCTCTCAAGCTAAAGTTTACTCACTGCTGGGATAGAAAAACAACCAATTGGCTTGCTATCAAGTGCCGGCCAATCAGCTCACCATTAGGCCCCTACCTCCTGCTGATTGGTCCTTAGTACTGACCAATCAGCACAGCTAGTATGGACCAATAAGCTCACAGCTAGTACTAGCCAATTGGCTCAGTTTTAGGTCTATATAAGCACGAGGTTTTGGCCCAATATTGGCAACCCTCTTGAATCCCCTCCCACTGTGGGAGCTGTTCTGTCCTCTCAATAAATCCTGCTTTCCCAACTCTCTAGCCATCTGTGTCCCTCATTCCTCCTGGGCACAAGACAAGAACACCAACCTGAAGAGCTACAGAAGATCATGGGAGCCAAAGAGCCACACACCTCGGAGGCTGACTTGAACAGGGAGAAGCTGCTGGCAGAAGGAAAGACTCCAAAGCTGAGACACTTCTGGGGGTTGCAACACTCTCAGGGCTTGGTTTGTCAGCCCATTAGAGCCAATACTCCTGGGGCTAGGCTTGCCAGCCTATCAAGCTGACCCTCTCTGGGGCTTGGTTGGCTGACCCATTGAGCTGACACTCTCGAAGCCCAGGCTTACCTAAAAAATCCCTATCAATACCACCTAACTCCAGTAAGAATGGCCGTGATTAATAAAACAAAAAATAGATGCTGGTGATGATGCAGAGAAAAGGGAACACTTCTACACTGTTGGTGGGAACGCAAACTAGTTCAGCCTCTATGGAAAACAGTGTGGTGATTCCTAAAAGAACTAGAAATTGACCTTCCATACAACCCAGCAATCCTCCTTCTGGGAATATACCCAGGACAACTTAAATCATTTTCCAAGAAATACCTGCACACATACATTTATTGCAGCACTATTTACAAAAGCAAAAACATGGAACCAACCATGATGCCCACTGAAACTGGACTGGATTTTTAAAATGTGGTATATATACATGATGGAATATTACACAGCCATAAAGAACAAAATTATGGACTTCACAGCAACTTGGATGGATTTAGAGTCTATAATATTCAGTGATTTATCACAAAAAACAAGGAGCTGAGTATCACATGTTCTCACTCATAAGCAGGCCCTGAACATTTACCATAATACTATAAGAAAAGGGATTGGCAATAGCTGGAAACTGCCAGGGGAGTGAGGGCACCAGATCTCAAACCAGGCAAAGTGGGGACCAAAAGGAGGCCCCAAATTTACTTGTACAATGACCACTTGTATACCTAATCTTGTATTTTACCCCACATCTTTAAAATAAAATAAATGTATACATTTTTTTTTTTAGTTGGAGTCTCACTCTGTCGCCCAGACTGGAGTGCAGTGGCCGCTCCCGGCCACCGCAGCCTCGACCTGCTGAGCTCCGGCAATCCTTCCGCCTCAGCCTTCCAAGTAGCCAGAATTACAGGCCTGCGCTACCACACCCAGCTGATTTGATTTATTGTAGAGATGAGGTCTTGCCGCCCAGGCGGGTCTTGAACCCGCGGCCTCAGGCAATCCACTCACCTCAGCCTCCCAAAGGCGCAGGATTACAGGCTGAGCCACCGAGCCCGGCTAATGTTTAAATTTTTTAAAAAATAAAGAAAACATCCAGACCTAGTTTGTTATAAACTTGAAAGTAGATCCATAAATAATCATCTACTTCATTATTCAATACTATCTGGAGTATTTAAGTAGAAAAAAATGATGAAATTTCATTTGTACCATCACTCGAGTTTATTTCTGCTGATGGAAATATAATGGAATAAATCTTATTAACCATTCAAAAAAAAAAGATTCACTTGCCTGGGCCTCCCAAAATGCTGGAATTACAGGCATGAGCCATGGTGCCCAGTGATGTGTAGGCTTCTGAGGAACTTTTGAGATATTCCTGTGGAAACGTCACATGAGTAGGACTTAGAGACCAGATGAAAGTCTGAACTGTAGCTAAAAACCTGGAGTTACTTGCTTATAACCTGTAAGTGGAGTCATCACATAGGTGATATCATTTAGGAAAAGAGTTTAGATGGTGGAGTAAGGTAAAAGGGAAGTCAAGTGAGGAGTCTAAAAGCCACCCACATTTGAAATCCAGGCACAAGAGAAGTAGCCAGAGAGTAAGATGAGGCCTGAAAAATGCTACAAAGTGGTCTTTCAGTACCTCAGCAAGAGCTGTTCTGGTGTCATGATGAGAACAGAATGCAGTCTGGGGTAGATCAAGGACCAAGTAACAGTTAAGGGAATGGAGAGAGCACATGTAGATCTGTGTGAGATGTCTGATTGTGAAGGGAGGAATAAGCAAGAACTGAAAGCACAGCATGAGCACAGATGCAGAGGCAGGTCCCCATGCTGATTTTGTGGAGGGAAACTGAGGAAGTTCTTATTGGATGTTTCTACTTTCTTATGAAATAAAGTGTGAGATCATCACCTGAGAGTAGGACTGGGGAGATATGCAGCTGGAAGACAGAAAAGAGTAGAGTAGTCCTGATGCATCACTGAAGACAACAGGAGAGCAGAATGAGTAGGTAACACAATTGTAACGCTGACAAGTCGAAAATTCAGCTGAGGGATCTCCTCCATCATCTCTCAGTTTCCCAGACGTAGAATAAATGTATATTTGCAATCAATAGGTTTAGAGTGCTGCTGGATGAATATGACAAAACTATATAGGTGTAGGAAAACTAGAAAACTAGCCAGAATGTTATTGGGCAATGAGCCATGGACTATCTGTATAAAGAAGGTGGTGAAGATGGAGGAGATTATGGGTAGTGCGTAGAAAGTGTCAGTTGGTCAGAACTCCTGATGAAATTTAGTAACAGTCATGATAGGAATAGTCGAACAACTAAGATGAAAGAACAGGAGCTAATGGATGGTCAGAATGTAAAATGCTTCATTTATTGACCACAGAAATAAGGCAGTTTCAGGTTATGACTAGAGATTCACAGTGTGAAGTACATAAAATAGTTGCTGATTATCAGGTAGGAGATTAGATAGATAGATAGATAGATAGATAGATAGATAGATAGATAGATTTATTTTTAAATAATTATAAATACCTAAGCCTATAGGTATTGACTCCTGGGCCGTCACCAATCCTACAAACCACTCCTCCTTCTCTTCTCCTCATTCCTGGTTGTCTTTCGCCATACCAGGAAGACAAGTGACAACATGCACCACTAGCAGATTTTCCATTACAGAGAGAGCTCACACTAAAAGCACCTAATTGGACTGCAAACACTTATGACTGGGGTGTTTCTCTTGTAAGGAATTCAAGTCATAGGAGGAAAAAAACAATTGTTTCTGCATTAAATGATGAAGGGAAAGGACAGCAAGGGCAAATATCTATAGTTTTAAAAAGTCAAGGCCAAAGCCAAGTCATTCCTCACAGGAGATCAGATTTTATTATTCCTAAGGAAAGAAATCCTTCCCACTAAGAGTCGTGCTCATTCAATGATGACAAGATTTTCTGGTAGGGAGATCAAATAGAAATGCACATTTTTCTTCATATTCTAATCATAATAAACTTTCTCTTATGGAGAGAGATGTTTTTCAAGGCTAAGAGAATATTGACAGGTCAGGGGATTTGATGTTCCAATGGAATTGAAGAACCTCATACACAAATTGGGAGACATATAGAACAAAAAGACATGGAGGTTCGGTGATTAGTTCCTCCAGTTAGCAATTCCAAACATTAAATGTGACCACACCTGAGAGACTGAGGGTGAAGATGTAAGATAGAGGAGTAGATAATATTGAGCAGATATAAAGGCAGAGAAATAAAGCCCATCTAGATTTTCTGTTGCTCTTAGAAGTTTCTAGTTTTTTCCAGAGACTTTGCTTTTTGAGCTTCCAGGCATGCTAGGCTGACTTAATAATGTCCTAATTATTAAGCTGACCAAAGATAAAAACACAGAAGAACATATAATCAAAAGAAAAATGTATAACTGGAACTTCCTGTGTTATCTTCTTAAGCTATTATATCAGTGTGTATAGTATTTTTCTAGGGCAAAATAAAATATATATAATTGGTAGGGCATCGGCCTCAAAACCAGCATAAACTTCAAGCTTTCCTGGAGCTACTTACTTCTTAACAAGATTTTCTTCCACAAAAGGTAACCATTGCTAAATGACTTCATCATCCACTGGAAAAAGACATTCCATGAAGTTTAACTCACTGTCATGAGAATGTTTTCTGGAATGTCAAGCAGTTATTGACTTCTGGGTCTGTGCTAGTACATCGTGACAAATATAGAGCACTATTTCCTACCACTAACAGTTCAGTTCACCTTATGGTGCTGAAGCTGGGCTGAGCCAGATGGCAACAAGGCACAGACTGCCTACAAATCAAGAACAGTGTCATCTATGAATGGAACAATATAGCAAATGGTAAATAAGTCCAGGGGTCTCCAATTTCAACTGCAACCAGTTTGTCTTTGTCCATACATTTTTCACATGGGATAAGCCATTTTGAGAATTTATTGTTAAATACAAGCCCTTGCTTTGAATTAGGTAATCCTAGAGTGGCCTTGAAAGCAATAGTATATATATACTGATTTCCTGCCCCAGGTCCAGGCTAGGATTTGCCAATTCCATAGAAAGTTTGAATGCTCAGAAATATTCTTGACGTTCTCCAAATCAATTAAATTTTAGCTCAAATCAAACATATCTAGAATTTTTGATCATTCCGTTCTGATACTGGGTATGAAGATAATGGCAAAGAGAAAAATAGGCAACTGTCTTGAATTCTTTGTTTTTCACAAGTTTTCAGTGAATATTAACTCTCTTATAAATAAAGTTATTTGTGAAAAAAGCCTGCTGTTATTCAAAAAGGCATGCATGATGTATCTGGGATATAACGTAAATGTCATAGAGTATTTCTTCCAGGGGAGTATGGACCAGAAAGTGGTTTTGATGAACCTGAATTAATTGCATTACAAAGAATCTTACACCAGATCATTTGAATTAGCCTACCAAAGGCATCTACTAATTAATAAAAAGTAACCAAAAAATGCTGGACAAGAGTCCATATTGATTTTTTTCAGGAATGCTTCAAGGTAAAAATTCCTTGACTGTATAAAATATTTTAAAGTATATTCTGTCCTATCTCAAACATGTTAAAACAATCTCACTTCCATACGAGCTTTGTAACATACATAAAAATATCATTTCTGGGCAACCCCCTCTCCCACTGTGAGAGATTTTCTGTCCTCTCAAAAAACCCTGCTTTCTAGAATAAATATATGTGTGTGTGTGTGTGTGTGTATGTCATATATATAATTTCTAATAATGAACCTACATTTACCTCAGATTAAAGGCATTCATTGACCAGAAATTTAGTCAACATGTCACCACATTCACTACCTTCAAGAAAAGAATCAAGCTAGTAAAGAATATTAACCATAATTCCAATAAGAATATTTTAAAGTAGATTATAGAGGGAATTGCTAGTAAGGTTTCCCAAACTTATTTTAACTCCATCATATCTCAGGATTTATCAAGGACAAAAGATAGGGAACACAGAGTAAGACAGAGGCCGGGGGAGGTTCTGACGTTACACTTGCTCATTATACTTAAAGAGGAATTGAAGTACAGGCCCAGGGACAGATGAATTTCAGCCCAGAGTTATGGAAATTTTTAATAAGCAAGTTTCAGGGAAGCTGGCAGCAAAATAAAGCATGGAGTTTGAGAAATGAATGGTTGAGAAATTTTGATAGAAAAGTTCTTGAAGCTCAAAAAGTATAAAAGGGTGGAGGAAAAGCAGCCTTTGAGTTCTTGGTAGACACATGGTCACGCATGGTATGAAGCAGCAGCTATGCTGAAATCCAGCTCTGGGTAGGTGGTCTACTGGATGCATAAGGAAATGGAAATGAATAAGAAAAAAAGTGAAATATTCAATCCTTTGGTTATTGTTACCTGTAATAGCTAAAATGAAATTAAAAGAGAATGATGGGTCAGACCTTGATGCTATTCCAAGTTCAGATTTCAGTGAATCTGATGGTCACCCACTAGCTTTACCGTCACCCACCAAGGGCAAAATTATGCAGGGACAGTGGAAATTAGCTCAAAGACATATGATTACCAAGAAGGTAGTCAGTTTGAGGGAAAGGCAAAACTGAGTATTAAAATCAGAGGGAATAATGTGAAGGACTCGTTCCATTTTGTAGACTGGTATAATCAGCCCTCTGAAGAACCTCTACTAACATGGATTGTGAGAGTAACTAATTTAGGGGCAGTTGTCTTTGGTTTTAAATGCTTCAGAGTGGAATAGCATGTCTGGTTTGATGTAGGACCCACAACTCACTATTCAACAATAGCAGAAAAGTATTTGTAATCCAGACACACAAGAGGTTATTCTTAAGGGAACAGTTAGCCTGGTAGACTGGATAAAGGCTACTGGGAGGTCTGTTTACCCTGAGAAGGTAGACTGTCCAACTCCCACTATAAATGCCAAGAGGAGCACCCCAGATGAAGCAGCTTATATGCTTCATATGCAAGCCATGTGGGACTGGCTTTATAACAGGGGTACTTATCTGCTAAATATGCATGATATCTTGGTCATGGTAAATGCTGTGGGTAAGGGGGGCCCCTTCTTCATGGGCACCCCATGTGGCATTACTGCAGAATGGAACAACAGTTCTAGAGGTCTTATCGAATTTATTGCCTCAGCTTCCCTCATGGGTCTTACTCATGTTAATAAAAACATTAGATTAATTAACAGGAGAACGGTGAAGGGTAGAGGGGAGAATCAAAGGACTTATCCCAGGAAAGTGAAACTTTTCAAATGATTATTATTAAGAAATACAGTTAATAAAGGAAACTGATAGGAGTGAAACTAGGTGGAAAAGACACGGGAGATTCATGAGACTCCTCCCAACAGGATGGAAATCTTAAGATGGTTATTAAGAAATGAAATGGAAATGGAAGTTGGCTGAGCTTGGTGTAATCCCAGCACTTTGGGAGGCCAAGGCAAGTAGACTGCCTGAGCCTGCGGGTTTGAGACCCTCCCGGGCAACTTGGCAAGACCTTGTCTCTACAATAAGTCAAAATTAGCCAGGCATGGTAGCACACACCTGTAGTTCTGGCTACTTGGAAGACTGAGACAGAAGGATCGCCAGAACACAGCAGGTAGAGGCTGCAGTGGCCAGGAATGTGCCACTGGACTCCAGTCTGGGTGACAGAGTGAGACTCCAACTCAAAAAAAGAAAATAGAAATTGATAGGGTTGAAAAAAAGGTCTTAATACAACACTATCAAATGTTGGGTGAACCAAAGGGATCCCATGTGAATCCCCTAACAGTAAAGGGCTCCAAACCAGTTTGTTATATTTCTCCCAGTTTGGAGAAATTTTAAAAGCTAGAAGGCAAAGATTAAATTGAAAAATCTGATCTTAAATTGTCTGGGTCAATTGGTGGGCAGATTAACCCAGAAAAAGTTTGAAAAGGGGGCCAAGGTCCTTTTGCTCAACTCTTGCATGGGGATCCAAAGGCTTGTACAAGAAAGGGTAAAATGTTCTGGAGGCAGAAAAAAGAAGTTCCAGAAACTAGAACATAAAAATGTAAGGGTAGATAGGATTATGGAAGTTGATATATTTGAATAAACTTCATGGGAAATATCTGCATCTCTTTTACCTGAATGTATTATTGGAATGGACACTGTATCCAATCGAGGAATATTTTCCTTACCTCATACTATAAAACAGAAGGCATATAAATTCGTCCTCCAAGCAAAAGTAATTGGACATACTAAATGGGAACTAGTAAAATTGTCTGAGCCCACACAGTGCAGAGTAGAGGCAAGAGTGCTGGTAGGAACAAATTCTCTACCTGATAGCCCTCTGTGGAGCATTTTCTGTGGCTTATGGCAAAAGCCTGTGAGTGCCCCCACCCCACCTCAACAACAAATACTGGGACTCTGGACTAGAAATACTTTAGGGTAGGGAGTTTGTTCACCACCACCCTCCGGACTGATTCTGGAACTGTGTGAGGAACTGCTGAATTCTACAGTGCCCAATAAAAAGTTCTCAACTGATTAACTAAATGCTGCTTGGCTCATGGTTAGAAGTTCCAAGGTGAATGAATTCCATTCTGCTTGGAGGACTGCCACTTTGATCAAAGAAGGTAAAAATGGACCAAATCAGTGGGCTGAATTGCATACTGTTTTCCTAGCAGTGATGGGAAAATTGAACAATGGTAGAAGCGACGTGTTTGGGTTTTTACTGGCTCACAAACAGTGATCAATGACTTGGCCATGCACTCAGGCAAGAGGACAGTGAATACCTGGCCTACTAAAAGGATGCTCACATGGAGCACTGGCCTATGGAGATGTGAGGGGTGCATTAAAGAAGAACAAGTCAATGCCCATCAGATGAACTCCCCTCCAGGTTTAGAAGGTGACTGGAATTGACAAGCAGATATCCCCATGTATTCCCTTGAGGTGAACACCTGGGTCCATAAAATGAGTAGATAAGGGAAAGCTGCAGCAGTGCAGAACTGGGCTGACTCTAGATGCTCCTTCTGCTCTCTCTCAGGCAGGTAATGCCAGTAAGAACTGCTCTGTGTGCCAGCAAGAGAGGCAGAGAATAATGATGGATGTGGGGCAGATTCCCTGGTGGGAAGGTCTTACACATAACTTGCAAGTGCAAGTGCTAGTAGCTCTAGGGAGTTACAAATAGGTCCTGACAGCAATAGACACTGATTCTAATGGGCTTTGCTTACCCAATGGAATATGCAAATGTTCGGAGTACCATTTTTTAAAAACGGGGATTTCTGGCAAGATAGCAGCAGGACAGGTCAGACTGTGAGAGTCTCCACAAAGGCAAGTGTCCATAAAGACTCTTGCTTTCCCCCTGAGTGGCTGCTGCTGCTGCCAGCCTGTTCCTCTGCCAGCCGCATGGGCCCATGGGCTGGAAGCCCCCGGCTCACACACCACCACCACCGCCACACTGTCACTGCTACCGCCACCACCACCCAGGCCAGCCGTCAGCTCCCAGCCCCATGAAGTTCTGGGCTACCTTGCAGGCTGCCCTGCCTTGCCCCATCCCATGCCACATGAACCTGCAGTGCCCAGCTGTCTCGCAGGAAAGAGGCCCATGCCCGGTGGGAAATGCCAACCACAACCATTTTCCCTGTCCCAGGACCAGGCAGAGATCTGCATTGCCCCGCCCCCTCTGCCCAGCTCCCCCCAGCCTCCAACTTGGGACCTAAGGTAATCACATCAAACTGGGAGGGACAGAAGCCCCTCCCCCATGCTAGATTGGACATAGACAGGTCAGATCTAAGTGGCTGACTTGACAGGCAGCTGTTGGGAGCCAGCTATGGAGGCCCACTGAGCGTTAGGGATCAGGAAGGGCCATTGACCCCGAGACCACTAGGATGCGTTCGGGAGCTATTTGACCCCATTTCCTCCCCCTTTCTACTCAGCACTAACCAGATTAAGCTCCTGTGAGCTCAAAACATAAAAACTCTGAGACCAGGACGAACACAAGCTAACTTTAGAAGCTCATTGCTCCCATTTTTCC
>NW_007248544.1:0-67269 GCF_000164805.1 Carlito syrichta | reverse complement strand
AAGCTTCTATACAATTGTTTAACTTGGCATAAATCAATCACCTTAGGATGAAAAAGGTTTATAGAATATGTCAGTCACGGATTAGGTTATCCTTTGTTATGGGATTTTAAGATTATCATATGAAAAGGGTTTAAAGGCAATCATTCATTAAGTTTTCATGGATTAAGGTTTCTGGTGGGTGGGGGGACACCCCTCCCACATCTGATTTTGTGTATAAAAGACCCGTTGTAATTCCCAATAACACACATCGTTTCTGCACTAGACCGGAGTCCAGTCTCTTTCTTTCTCTCTCTCTCTCTCTCTCTCTCTTCTTCCCCCCAATCACCGATGCCATCTCCACCTTTGGGGTAACCTGAACCCAGCTAGAGCTGGTCTCCGGCAGGCAGCAAGCTGGCTGAGGCCAGATCTGATCCACCCTCCTTCCACAGCAGACCTGGAGCATCTGACCCTAGCTGTGAGCAACCCCATCATCCTGTGATGAGGGCTAGAGATCAGAGCTGAAAGGATGTTGGACTTACAGGAATGATCTCAGAGTGAGCTTGGTTTCTTGTTTTTATTTTATTTTTTATTCTTTATCTGTTTGATTTGCTCATTTTTGTTTGTTTTTTGTTTTTGTTTTTACTCTTTACTGTCTTTGTGTCTCTTTTCATTTGTTAGTCAAGATATTTGTCTGTTTTCCTTCTTACTCTTCTCTCTACCTTCCTCTTCCCCCCTTCCTTGTTCCATTCTTTTTCTTTTTCTTACCTCATCTTTCTTTCAGGGAGCAAACCTATACCCCCACTGCATGGACAGATTGCAAAGCAGTGGGAAGTGGGTTCCAGGGTACCCATACACCTATCGGTGGATACTGGGATCTGCAGATAGATTTTGAATCACAGCTCATCCCTCAATCTCAAAACTGCAAAAAAGTACAGCCTCCAACCCACAGTCCAGCTTCAGAACTGAACAAAGGATCCACACAAGGAAGAATAGGAGATTGAGCAAATAGAAGTAAAAGAAACCCCACCATCTCTGAACAACAGAATTAAAGAAGAGGGAGCGGGAAAAAAGTGGGGAGGAAACTCTACACAAATAAAGAAAAACCAAAAGAAGAATATGGGTCTCACACAGACCCTTGGGTATTCAGACATTGAGAAAATAGACTTCTGAATGCAAACAATGAAGAGCCCCCAGAATGACTGGTCACATACTACAAACCCAGACATCAAAACATTAATAGAGAGAATAAAAAGAATTGAGGAGAAACAAGAGGAAAACAGGAAGGACTTGATAACTGAGATAACAGCAGTAAAGAATACTGTGATCGAAATAAATAACAAACTGATAAGCATGGAAAGCAGAATTAGCCAAGCAGAAGAAAGAATCTCAGAGCTTAAGGACCAAAATATAGAACTAATCCAAACTGTCAAAAACATAGAAAAGAAGCTTAAAAGATAGAACAAAACCTTCAAGAGATGAATAATTATTTTAAGAGACTGAACCTAAGAGTCACTGGACTTCCTGAGGCAAAAAGAGATACAGAGATCACCCTGAAACAAACATTCCATAAAATTATTCAAGAAGACTTCCCTCAGCTCAGTGATGCGAAAATTCAAATACAAGAGATTCAGAGAACCCCTGCAACACAACAAATGGGAAGACCAACTCCTAGACACATAGTAATTCACCTAAACAAAGTAGGTATAAAGGAAGAAATCCTAAAGGCAGCAAGAGAAAAAGGTCAGATTACCAACTGGGGAAGACCAATGAGAATAGCAGCAGATTTATCTACAGAAACACTTCAGGTTAGGATACTTTGAAGTCCAATCTTCAAAGTTCTCTAAGATAAACAACTTCAACCAAGAATAACCTACCCAGCTAAGCTAAGCTTCATCAGTGAGAGAAAATTAAAATCTTTCCCAGATATTCAATCCCTAAGAACTTATACTGCTTCTAGACCACCTCTATAAGAAACACTTAAGAAAGTACTAAACAAAGAAGAAAAGGGGGAAAAGAACAACAACGTTCTTCACAAGAGTGCAGGAAAAAGATTGAAAATACACATGAATCAACCTAAAAATCAAAAGAAAGACAACAAACAAGCAGGAACAACGACAACTCTATAAGAACCTCATGACAGGGATAAACTCTCACATTTCAATAATTAGATTGAATGTGAATGGACTAAATGCACCACTGAAAAGACACAGAATGGCAAAATGGATAATATATCATCAGGCAACAATATATTGTCTCCAAGAGACTCATCTCACCAGAAAGGACATTCACAGACTCAAAGTAAGAGAATGAGAAGCAAAATTTCAGGTGAAGGGAACACAAAAGAAAGCAGGAGTCGCAGTCTTAATATCAAACAAAATAACCTTTAAGCTATCAAAAATTTAAAAAGATATAAAAGATCATTATATAATGATAAAAGGTTCAATCCATCAAAAAGAAATATCTGCTCTAAACATATATGCACCCAACATAGAAGCACCAACTTTCATAAAGAAGGTTCTAGGAAAACTTTAAAAAGATATTGACTCTAATACTATCATAACTGGGGACTTTAATACCCCACTCACAACCCTAGACAGATCATCAAGACAAAAAATCAGCAAGGAGATCTGGAACCTCAATGTGACTCTTGACCAAATGGACTTAATTGATACCTACAGAAAATTCTATCCAATGACCATAGAATATACATTCTACTCATCACCACATGGAATGTATTCTAAGACTGACCACATCCTTGGCCATAAATCAAGCATAAACAAATTTCATAAGACTGAAATTTTGCCATGCACCTTCTCAGACCACAGTGAAATAAAAATAAATATCAACACCAACAAAGTTACCTCAAAATCCAAAAAGACATGGACACTAAACAGCATGATGCTAAGCAACTCCTGGGTCAACATGGAAATCAAAACAGAGATTAAAAATACCTGGAAAAAAATGAAAATGAAGAAACATCTTACCAAAATCTCTAGAATGCCATGAAAGCAATAAAAAGAGGGGAATTAATATCTTTATAAATGCACAAGAAGAAAATGGAAAGATCACAATTTAACAGCCTAACAAGTCACCTAAGGAAGCTGGAAAAGCAAGACCATCAAAATCCTAACTTCAGCAGAAGAATCCAGATCGCCAAAATAAAAGCCCAAATCCAGGACATAGAAGACAAAAAGATAATACAAAAAAATCAACAAAACAAAAAGCTGGTTCTTTGAAAGGATAAACAAGATTGATGGACCCTAGTTAGACTGACCAAGAAAAAGAGAGAAAAAGCCCAAATAAACACAATCAGAAACACAAAAGATGAAGTCACATCTGACCCTGAAGAAATACAAGATTATCAGAGACTACTATGTACACTTGTATGGAAACAAACTTGAAAACCTAAAGGAATGGAGGACTTCCTGACATCACATAACCTCTCTAGGTTGAACCAAGAAGAAATCAAGACCCTAAATATACCAATAACAATCCAGGAAATTAACTATGTCATAAGAAAACTACCTACAAAAAAAAGCCCTGGACCAGATAGCTTTCCAGCAGAATTCTACAAAACATATAAGGAGGCACTGATACCAATCCTATTAAAAATATTCCATGTGATTGAGGAAGATAGAACTCTCCCCAAATCATTTTATGAAGCTAACATCACATTGATACTTAAGCCAGGTAAAGACCCAACAAAGAAAAAGAACTACAGGCCAATATCCTTGATGAACACATCTGCTAAAATTCCCAACAAGATCCTAGCAAACCAGATTCAACAACACATCTCAAAAATCATGACCAAATAGTCTTCATCCCCAGGATGCAAGGCTGGTTCAACATTCATACGACCATAAATGTAATTAAATACATCAACAAATCTAAAAACAAAAGCCACATGATTATATCATTAGATGCAGAAAAAGCTATTGATAAAATACAGCACCCCTTCTTGATAAAAACTCTCAAACATGTAGGCAGAGATGGAATATACCACAAAATAGTAAGAACCATCTATGAGAAACCAGCATACTGCTAAATAGCCAGCATACTACTAAACAGACAGAAATTGGAACCATTTCCCCTGAAAACTAGAACAAGACAAGGATGCCCACTCTCACCCCTCCTGTTCAACATAGTTTTGGAAGTTCTAGCTAGAGCAATCAGAGAAGAGAAGGCGATCAGGGATATCCAAATAGGAAAAGAGGAAGTCAAGTTATCTCTCTTTGCAGACAACATGATTCTATACCTTTAAAACCCAAGAGAATCTATCAAAAACCTCCTTGTACTGATAAAGGACTTTGACAAAGTCTCAGGGTATAAAATAAATGTGCAAAAGACAATTGCATTTCTATACAACAATAAATAAACAGAAACCCAAACAAAAAGCACAATCCCATTCACAATAGACACACACACACACACACACACACACACACACACACACACACACACACACACAATGAAATACCTAGGCATTTTCCTAGCCAGAGACATGAAAGACCTTTACAATGAAAACTACAAAACACTGCTCAAAGAAATCAAAGCTGACACAAACAAGTGGAAAAATATTCCATGCTTATGGATTGGAAGATTCAACATTGTTAAGATGTCCATTCTACCTAAGGCAATCTACAGATTTAACACAACACCCATCAAATTACTAGCAACATTCTTCTCAGACCTAGAAACAACAATACAGGAACTCATATGGAAACATAAATGACCAAGAATAGCCAAAACAATCTTCAGCAAAAAAAAACAAAGCAGGAGGTATCACACTCCTAGACTTTAAACTTCATTATAAAGCTACAATAATCATAACAGCCTGGTATTGGTACAAGAACAGGCATACAGACCAATGGAATAGAATTGAGCTTCAAGAATCAAAATCTCAATTTCTCAACCAACTCATCTTCAACAAAGCCTCCACCACCAACCACTGGGGAGCCGAGAACCTATTTAGTAAATGGTGCTGGGAAAACTGGCTGACCACATACAGAAGTTTGAAACAGGACCCCTACCTAACAGCATATACAAAAACTAACTCTAAATGGATCAAAGACCTAAACGTAAAACCTCGAACTAAAAGAACCTTAGAAAATACAGGAGACACTCTTATGGAAGTTGGAACTGGCAACCAATTCCTGATCAAAACCCTAAGTGCTCATGCCATAAGAGATAAGATAGACAAGTGGGACCTCATCAAATTGACAAGCTTCTGCAAAGTCAAAGAAACCATCAAGAAAGCAGGGAGACAGCCCACATACTGGGAAAAAATATTTGCCAACTCCATGTCTGGCAAAAGCCTAACATCTAGAATCTACAAGGAACTCAATTATGCTGAAAAGAAAAAAATAAACAGCTCCGTTACAAAGTGGGCAAAAGACATGAACACACAGTTCTCAAAAGAAGACATACGAGCAGCCAACAGATGCATGAAAAAATGTTCAGCCTCACTAGTCATCAAGGAGATGCAAATTAAAACTACACTGAGATACCACCTAACTCCAATCAGAACAGCCATCATCAATAACTCAAAAAATAACAGATGCTGGAGAGGATGTGGCAAAAAGGGGACACTTCTATACCGTTGGCGGGAGTGTAAACTAGTGCACCCACTGTGGAAAACAGTGTGGCGATCCCTAAAATACCTAAAGATCGACCTTCCATATGACCCCGCAATCCCCCTACTGAGAACATACCCAGAAGAACTCAAATCACTCTATAAAAAAGATACCTGCACACATATGTTTATCACAATATTATTCACAATAGCAAGAACATGGAACCAACTGTTCTACCCATCAAAAGAAGACTGAATTTTTAAAATGTGGTACATATACACAATGGAATATTACGCAGCCATAAAGAAGAACAAAATCATGAACTCTGCAGCAACCTGGATGGAATTAGAGTCTATATTACTGAGTGATCTTTCACAGAAACAAAGAACTGAGTATCACATGTTCTCACTCCTAAGTGGACCTTGAACAACTATCATAATACTATAAGAAAAGGATTGATAGTAGTGGGAAACTGCAGGGGGGTGGGTGGGATTGATAGTAATGGCAATCTGCTTGGGGAAGGGGGGCACACCTCATCAACAAGGGTAACAATGAATATTTGTGTACTCAACCCTGAATTGTACCCTACAATTTTAAAATTAAAAAATTTAAAAGTTAAAAAAACAGAATATATTACATAGATTTGGATGTCCAACCATCATTTTTACAGACCAAGAAACACACTGCACAGCCCATAATGTCCAAAAATGGGCAGAGAGATATCTTCCTAAGAGTAATAGTTTGACAGAGAAGTAGAATGGGTAGTTGAAACATTGGTTGTCTAAAACAGAACTGAAAAGAAGCATGAAGGGCTAGCTTACACACTTTCATGAGTGTGTGCTCACATTCAACATGTGTGGGACAAAGGAGTGTCCCCACTAGATTTTTCTGTTTTTCTGGTTGATCTAGGAAAGAGGGGATAGGGAGGATATTGTTATGACTATGCAATTTTTGCCAAAGGAGGAGTATACTGGTATAACACCTATCATTTTTTATTTCTTCCCCAAATCACCTCAATCAATTCTTCTTTTTTTTTTTTTTCAATCTGACCCATTTGATGTCTTGGTCCTAGGCTCAGGGCTGCAAGTACAAGTGCTGGAAGCAGATATGACGTCTAAGCAAGAAATTGTAATCACATTTTAAACCTCATGTTTGAATTTCTAGAGCTTGATGCAGGCAGGTTGTGCCTTCACCCTAGATGGTAAAATTGGGGCCAAGAGTGAATGCAGCTACATTGCCTGGTGGTCAAAATAGCTCACTAGTTCTGCAGCTATGTAAGTTTACCATATCTGAATGGGAGTGGACTGAGGAAGAGACCTTGCTAGAGTAGCAGTACTGATTACAATCTAGACCAACAGGGCAGTGATTCTAATGTTCCTTCCAAAGGTGGAAATGTTTAAGTATTAATGAAGAAAAGAAATTGTGGGTAAAGGAATGGATAAATGAGTTATAAATTGAGGGAAATCCAACATTACATTAATACCTCACAAGAGGCTGAGAGCAAGAGCTGACATTGTCTCTTAGCTAAAATATTCCAGATGCCTGAAAGGATGAAGCTATAAGTTTGATAAGACCACTTCTACCTTTGGAAACTGACAGTATTGAAAGGAAACCCACAAACCTGAATGGTCTCTTTCTGGGAGACATTCATACAATATGATGAACTGGACAAATTATTGATGATTGTGTACATTTTTCTGATATAAGAGATCTGTGGTAAAAAATCAGGGGATGACCTGTGGTATTATGATATACATATTGGTTTTCATCCATGGTTCCTGGTTCATAACTCCCATATCCCTTATTACAGTGTATTGTTACAATGAGTGTGTTAGACCTCAGGGGCAGGCGTAGGAAATAAAATTTCTCTGACCTTCTTTGGTTCTCCTTTCACCTGCCCCAAGGTAGGACTCAGATCTTCCCTAGCTTTCCAATCGTTGGTCTTAAAACCCTCCCTAGAGAGGGTTCCACCCTATATACTGGGGAAAAGCATGCTGATGTCATGAATCTTCCATAAAAACCCAAAAGAACTGGGTTTGGGGAGGTTTCTGATAGCTGAACACATGGAGGTTCCTGGAGAGTGGTGCGCCCAAGGAGAACATGGAAGATCTGCACCCCTTCCCCATACTTCATCCTACATACCTCTTCATCTATATCTTTTGCAATATCCTTCATAATAAACCAGTCAATGTAAAAGAGAGAGAGAGAAAGGAAAAACTGAAACTCAGGATAGACAAATGGCCCATGAGATGTATAGCCAGAGGCTTCAGGGTCTCAGAGGCTTAGCTCCAAATTCTCACATAAGGAATTGTGATAGCTAAGCAAAAGATGGAGGGACAGGAACAAGGTAGTTAACTCAATAAGAAAGTCAGAGCATATAGGCAAAAGCAGAAGCCCAAGCATCAGAACAAAGACATATGAAGTAAACAGAGTGATCTCTGATAAGTGTAGGTGTCTGGATATCAGATAAGAGCAAATTAGAATTCAACAGGCTAGACTACTATAATACTATCCAGCATCTTTGAAAACATCTGGTATATAACAAGGACTTAAACATTTTAAGAAATCAATGCCAATGTGTGAATGCTAGATCACAGTAACCTAGGCAATTAACGAAATACTAGACACTCTACAAATGGTTTGGTGGCAAAACTGGGAAACATAAAATAGAGGAGAGGAAGTAACAAGGATTCAAAGATAAGGACCAACTGAAGATAGCAAACACACTAAGAATTGGTCCAAAGATGATTTCCCTAGTTTACGGGTGAAGATAAGTTAAAGTGAGATGGTGAATATATTTTCCTTAGGAGTTCCAGGTGTGTCCTATAATTGAAACAATGAGGGCCTCAGTTCCTCTTATTAGGTACAGCTCATTCTTCCTACAATGGCCAAAATTTAGCCTTGAAGCATATAGGATCAACCTCAGTACCCTTTTCAGCAAACACTTCAGATAGTTTTGCCAAGTAATTGGACATGACACTGGAAGTAGAATGTATTTGACATTCAAATATAGGTTCCTGTACAGGGAACCTGTGCAGACTCTCAAAATGTCTTCAGGCTTGGCAGACCATGAGAAGTACAAGTGGCTACTCAACTCATTCCTAGAAAAATGAGTGGTTATGGGAGAGCCCTGCTGACCCATAGGAGTAGCAGTTCTACTCCTGAAATGCAGTCCTCATGAAATGACAAGGTATTAAACAAGTTGTCTCCCTGGTCAGAAAAGGCTTAGGAGAAAAAGCTTATCCAGGATATTTTTAACTGAAAAAAAAAGTCATGGAAAAGGTAGTAGGCTAGAAGCATCTGGCAGGAGCTTGATGAGATTGTCATGTTCCGGGGTCTGAACTTCTTCTTTATAAGAGTCACTTCTTGTCCTGGGTGATCAGACCTGGAAGCCTAGCTCAGGCCATACAACATGCATGTGAGATTAAAGTAGATACCAGAAGGATGGATTAGTTATGATATAGTAAGAAAGAACTATAGTATAAGACAGAATACTTAAAGACTGTATGACTATTGAATTATCTCCCTGGGAAACTAATAATTAGAAGGTAAAATGATCAGAGAGTTGAACATGCTTTAATTACTTCCTATCTCAACTTCCCCATGAATCTGGATGCTGAGTTAATCCTGAATCTGCCAATGAAAAGATCAGTAGACCTTTCTGTATGTGACCATAAGAAGAAAACAATAGAACCAGGCTTGTTCAACAAAAAAAAGCCATGCTGAACTGATAAGAAGATTAAGGTCTCAAAATGTACCTCAACCATTTCCATTCTATGAAATACAAGAAAAAACAAGATGCAATATGAATATTATTCTGCACATACCTATGCTTCAAATGTAGGTTCCTGAAAAAAAGTGAACTCATATGGGCACATCTACTATGATTGTACTCAAGGAAATGTCATGCAAGGTTCATAACAAAATTTAGACTAAGTAGGAAGTTTGCCTTTCCAAAGTAAATTAACAGTTAGAAATTAAAAACGGTTAGAAACATTCTTCCCAAACAATATGAGAAAAAATTTTAGTAAGTCCTTCTAGTGCATCACAAGGTAAAGAAAGCAATAATTCTTTCCAGATCTCAATAACTACTTATGATAAGATAGTTGGTATTTATATGCCTCCCCTCTACCTTAGCAGGCCATATTAGTAAAGGATCAAGGGTAGCAGAGAGACTCTGTTTAATTTTAGAGTTTACTTTAGAGTTTAAGTAATTGATATATTAGTTTCTCTGGGATTCCTGCTCTGTAAATAAAGGTGACAAGTATTTAAAAATTTTTATGCACAATAACAGAATGTGCTAAAAATAATTTAACACTGCATGTCTCCCGTAACTCTCCAATTTTTCATCCCAATTACATTAGATATGTTTAATTTCTGCTCCACCCAAATCCCTTGAAGAAGCAGTTCTATTCCTCATGCAATTGATCATTTCTCTTCTCTAGCTGAATGAAATAGTGTAAACACCACTCCTTTGTCAGTCAATAGATCCACTGGGCAGGAATCAACTGTATCAGCTTGAAGATTCAAAAGGACATGGGGAGTTAGGGCTGGGATGGCCATATTAGGGTAAGTAAATAAGTAAGAAAGACTAAAACTGAAACAAAAGACCAGATTACATAAAATAAACAAGATAAGAATTGGCAACTGCCTAATTCCTGAGCGCATCCTGTTTCTCATGAATCTGAAGCATAGGTCTTTTCCTGTACAAAGACAACTCAGAAACACCAAAAACGGTGGTTATCTTTTTCAAATGTGTGGACCACAACATGAAGTTATAAGGGAAAAATGTGAAAATATGGCCCAATCAGAGGACCAAAATAAATTTCAGGAAACTAACCCTAAGAAAAAGAAGTACATTAATTATCTGATAAAAAATTCAAACTAATCATCACAAAGATGCTCAATGACATCAGGAAAATAATATATAAATAAAGTGAGAATATCAACAAAGAGACAGAATACATAAAAAAGAACCCAGATTCAAGAAGCCCAAAGGTCACCAATCATAAAGAAATCCACACTGAGATACATTATAATCAAACTATAAAAAGACAAAAAAAGAATTTTGAAATCAGCAATACAAAAGTGACTCATTATGCAAAAGAAAGTCTCCAGAAGACTATCAGTGGATTTTTTCAGCAGAAACCTTACAGACCAGAAGAGAATAGGATGATACAGTAAAAGGGATAAAAGGAAAAGATTTCAATCAACAATACAATATCAGCATAACGGTTCTTCAAAACTCAGAAGAGATATACAAAAAAGGTTTCTCGACATAATAAAGACTACTTGTGAGGGAAAAAAAAAACCCACAGCTAACATTATAATAAATAAAGAAAAACTGAAAGGTTTTCCACTAAGGCCCAGTACAAGGAAAGGATGCCCACTCTTACCACCTCTATTCAACATAGTACTAAAAGTACTAGCAAGAGCAGTCAAACAAAAAAAAGTAAACAAAAGACATCCAAACCAGAAAGGAAGAAGTAATCTCATCTCTATTTGTAGATGGCATGATCCTATATGTAAAAATCAAAAAAACAAAAATTCCAAAAATTCCACAGAAAAGTGTTACAACTAATAAATTAATTTAGTAAAGTTGCAGGATACAAAATCAACATACAAAAAAATCACCAGCATTTTTATACACAAATAACCACCCACCTGAAAAATAAATTAACAAAATAATTTCATTTATAATAGCATCAAAAATGAAATAAAATACCTTGGAATAAATTTAACCAATGAAGTGAAAAAACAGTACATTGAAAACTAAAAAACACTGATGAAAGAAATTGAAGAAATAAATGGAAAGATATCCCATGTCCATGGATTGGAAAAATTAATATTGTTAAAATGTAACTACTACCCAAAGCAATATACAAATTCAGTGCAATTCATATCAAAACCCCAATGGCATTCCTCACAGAAATAGAAAAGACAATTCTAAAATGTATATGAAATCAGAAAAGGCCCCCAAATAGTCAAAACAATACAATTTTAAGAAATAAAAATGAAAGTGGAAGCATCACACTTCCTGATTTAAAATTATATTGCTAATCTGTAATAAAAGAGCATGACCCTGGCAAAACAGACACACAGATCAGTGGAACAAAATAGGGAGTACAGAAATAAATCCAAACATGTGCCATCAACTACTTTTATGACAAGGACATGAAGAGATAATGAGGAAAGACAATGGGGATAGGATATGCTCTTCAATTAATGATGGTAGGAAGATTGAATCTCCAACATGCAAAAGAATGAAATTGGACCTTAATCTTATACTGTAGACAAAAATCAACTCAAAATGATAAAAGACCTAAATATAATACCAGATACTATAAAACTCCGAGTGATAACATAGGTAGTAAATTTTTTGACATCAAGCCAAAATCTCAGGCCACAAAAGCAAAAACAAATCAACGGTACTACATCAAACAAAAAAGCTTCTGCACAGCAAAGGGAGCAATCAACAAAATAAATTGCATTTGCAAACCATATATCTGATAAGGGGTTAATATCCAAAATGTATAAAGAATTCACACACTCAATGGTGGAAAAACAAATAAACTGATTAAAAGATGGCAAATTGCCTGAACAGACATTTCTCCAAACAAGACATAAAAGTAGTCAGCAAGTACTCATATATGAATGGGTATTCAACATCATTAACCATAAGGGAAATACAAATTGAAATTACTGTGAGATACCACCTCATGCCTATTAGAATGGCTATTATCAAAATGTCAAAACATAACAAATGGTGAAGGTGTGGAAAAAGGGAAACTCTTGTACACTGCTAGTGGAAATGTAGATTAGTACAGTTGTTATAAAACACAGTATGGATATTTCTTGAAAATTAAAAATAGGACTAGCATATGACCCAGGAATTCTTCTTCTGGATATATACATAAAGGAAATAAGATCGTGACCTCATAAAGATATCTGTATTCCAATGTTCACTGAACAATAGCCAACATATGGAAACAACCTGTGTCTATTAATACACAAATGAATTTTTTAAAAAGACTGTACAATGTAGTATTATTCAATCTATAAAGTCTTACTATTTACCTCAACATGGTTGAGCTTAAAGGGCATTATGCTAAGTGAAATAAGCCAGACAGAAAGAAAAATATTGCGTAATCTTACTTATATGTAGAATTTTTAAAAATTCAAATATACAGAGACAGAGAACAAAACAGTCATTATTAGGGTGGGACAAAAAAGGAAATGCAGAAATGAGGGTCAGAGAATACAAAGCAGCCCATATATAGAATAAACAAGTCTAGAGATCTAATGTGCAGCGTGAGCACTAAAAGTAATAAAATTATACTGTATATTGGATTCATGCTAAATGAGTAGAGTTTAGCTGCTCTTGCAACAATAAAAAATGGGTAACTATGTGAAATGATGGATATGTTAATTTGCTTCACTATAGTAACCACTTTATTCTCTATATGTATTCCATAACATCATGTTGTATACCTTAAATATACACAATTAAAATTTTTATTTAAAAAAGAAAAAATGAGGAGAAATAAGGACTGCTCCAGATAAAAGTTGAAGAAGTTTTTCACCACTAGACCTGTCTTATAAGAGATCTCCTTTTAAGATCTGCCATAAAGTGAATCCCTCAAGGTGAAATGAAAGAACATTATACAGCAACTTAAATGCATATGAAGGCTGAGGTGAGTGAATTGCCTGAGCCCGCGGGTTCGAGACCCACCTGGGCAACTTGACAAGACCTCATCTCTACAATAAACAAAAAAATCAGCTGGGCAGTGGTAGCGCGTGCCTGTAATTCCAGCTACTGGGAAGGCTGAGGCAGAAGGATCACCGGAGCCCAGCAGGTCGAGGCTGCAGTGGCCGGGAGCGGCCACTGCACTCCAGTATGGGCGACAGAGTGAGAGTCCAACTCAAAAAAAATAAATAAAATAAATGAAATAAAATAAAAGCATATGAAAGCATAAAGCTCACTGATAAAGTTAAGTGTAAAGACAAAATACAGAATACTGTATTGGTGGTATGTAAATACTTTTAATTATGGCATAGAAGTTAAAAGGCAAAGAATAAAAATAACTATAATTATAAAATAGGTTAATGGATACACAATATAAAATAGATGCAATTTCTGATATCAATAACAAAGTGAGGGAGGGCAGAAGTAGAGCTTTAGTATGCAATGAAAGTTAACTTGTTATCAGCAGAAAATAGACTTATAAGGTATTTTGTGCAAATCCCATGGTAACCACAAAGAAAATACCTATAGAAGATATACAAGAGAGAGAAAAATAGAGAGAGAAATAGAACATGCCACTACAAAAATCAATGGAACAGAAAGGAAGATAACAATAGGGGAAAAGAGAAAGGATAAGTTATAAACTAGACAGAAAACAATTAACAAATAACAATTATTGTTCATATCAGCAATTAATTTAAATATTAATGGATTAAACTCCTCAATCAAAAGACACAGAGTGGCTATATAATTTTTTTTTTAATCCAACAGTATGCTGTCTACAACAGACTCACTTTAGATTTAAGGACACACACAAACTGGAAGTGAAGGGATGATAAAAGGTATTTCAAATTTCATGTAAATGTTAAAGAAAGCAGAAATGGCCATACTTATATCAGACAAAATAGACTTTAAGTCAGAAACTGTCACAGAAGACAACTAAGGATATTACACAATAATAAGAGTCAATTTATCAGGAAGATATAACAATTGTAAGTATATCAGCAGCCAAATATTTGAAGCAAAGCACTGACAGAACTGAAAGAAATGGACACCATCGTAACAACAGAAGGATATTGCAATATCCCATTTTCAATCATGAATAAGACCTTTAGACAGATAAAAGAAAATAAAGAACTTGAAAATACTATATAGTAAATGTACCTAACAGATACATACAGACCATTATACCTATTAGCAGCAGAATACATTTTCCTTTAAAGCACACCCGAAATATTCTCTAGGATGAATCACATGTTAGGTCACAAAACAAGTTCCTAACAAATTTTAAAAGATGGGCATCATACCAAATTTCTATTTTTCATCACAATGGAATAAAACTAGAAATCAATAGCACAAGTAAAACTAAAAAATGTACAAATATGTGAAAATTAAACAACAATGTCCAGAAAAACCAATGAAAAATTGGGAAATTTAAAAATACCTTAAGAAATAAAAACAAAACTACAACATATCAAAATATATAAAATACAGCAAAAACAATACAAAGATCAAACTATATAATTAAACACTTACATTTCAAAGATAAAACATCACAAGTAAACAACCTAATTTTACACCTCAAGGAATTAGAAAAACAGCAAACTAAAAACAAAGTTAGCAGAAGGAAAGAAATAATAAAGACTAGATCAGAAATAAATAAAATGGAGTATAAAAAGTAATAGAAAAAACACCAAAACTGTAGTTGGCTTTGAAAACATAAGCAAAATTGACAAATATTTAGGTAGACTACCTAAGGAAAAAAAGAGAGAATACTCAAATAAATAAAATTAAAAATGAAGGGGGAGACATTACAACTGATGCCACAGAAATAAAAAAGAATTGCCAGACTATGATGAAATATTTTATTACAGCAAATTAGATTACTTAGAACACATGGATAAATTCCTAAAATATATAACTCACCAAGACTAAATCATAAAGAAATAGAAAATCTGTCTAATAACAAAAAAGGAAGTTGAATCAATAATAAAAATTCTCCCAATAAGAAAAAAGCCCAGGACCAGATGGTTTACTGGTAAATTCAACCAAACATTTAAAGAACTAATGCTAGTTTTCCTCAAACTCTTCCAAAAAATTGAAGAGAAGGGAACACTGCTAAACTCATTTTATGAGATCAGCATTACCCTGATGCCAAAGCCAGAGAAAGACACACAAGAAAAAAAATTTACAAGCCATCATCCCTGATACATATAGGTGCAAACATTCTCAACAAAATACTAACAGTACAAACTTAATAGCACATTAAAAGAATTATGCACCACAACAAAGAGGATTTTACCCAGGGACGCAAGTAAATATCAACACGTGAAAATTAGTCAATGTGATATACCACATTAACAAAATAACATAGTTTTTTAAATCACATGATCATCTCAATATATGCAGAAAAAGCATCTGATAAAATTCAACACCCTTCATAATGAAAACACTCAACAACCTAGGGATAGAAGGAAATTATCTCAACATAATAAAGGCCATATATGAAATGCCCACAACAAACATGCTCAACAGTAAAAAAAACTGAAATCTTTTCCTCTAAGATCAGGAAGAAGGCAAGGGTGCATACTCTTGCCACTTCTATTCAATATTGTACTAGAAATCCTAGACAAATCAACTAGGCAAGAGAAAGAAATAAAAGGCATGCAAATTAGAAATGAAGAAGTAAAATTATCTCTGTACACCGACGACATGATCTTACATGTAGAAGACCATAAAGATTCCACACACAGAAAACAAATTGTTAGGACTAATTTTTAAAATTCAGCAAAGTTGCAGGATACAAAATAAACATATAAAATGAGTTGCAATTCTGTACACTAACCATAGGCCATCTGAAAGGGAAATTAGGAAAATATCTCACAATAGAATCACAAAGAAGAAAATACTTAGAAAAATAATTAATCAAGGAGACAACTTGAAAACTACAAAAACATTGCTTAAAGAAAATATAAAAATGAAGGGGCATCCCATGTTCATGGATTTGAAGACTTACTATTATTAAAATGTCCATACTACCCAAAGAAATCTACAGATTTAATAGAATCCCTATGGAAATTTCTGGCACTTTTCGCAGAAATAGAAAAAACAATCCTAATGTTTGAATGGAGTCACTCTAAATGACTAAAACAATCAATAAGAATAAACTAAAAAGCTAAAACAATCAATAAGAATAAAGCTGTAGGCCTCATGCTTCAAAACTTAACATATAGGCCAACAGAATAAAATAGAGAGCCCAAAAATAAACCCACATATATTTGATCAAATGATCTTTGACAAGGGAGCCATCACTACCCTATGGAGAAAAGATAGTCTCTTCAACAAAAGGTTTTTGAAAAACTGTATATATACATGCAAAAGACTGAAGTTATGCCATATACAAAATCAACTCAAAATAGATTACAGACTTGAATGTAGGACCTGAAACTATAAAACTCTTACAAGAAATATAGCGAAAAGCTTCATAACATCGGTCTTGGCAATGATTTCTTGGATATGATAGCAAAAGCACAGGCAACAAAAGCAAAATTAGACAAGTGGGACTACATCAAACCAAAACACTTCTGTGCAGCAAAGAAAACAATCAACACAGTAAAAAGACAACCTATGGAATAGGAGAATAGATTTGCAAACCATATGTCTGATAAGGGGTTAATATTCAAAATACGTAAGGAACTCCTAAAACGCAATAGTACAAAAACAAATAGCTTGATTTTAAAATGGGCAAAGGACTTGCCTAGACTTTTCTCCAAAGAAAAAATACAAATGGCCAAGAGGTATAGAAGAAGATGTATAATATTACTAATTATCAGGGAAATGCAAATCAAAAACACAATGAGGTAATATTTCACCCCTGATAGGATGACTATTATCAAAACAAGAAAGGAGAAAGGAAGTGGGGGAGAGGAGGGGGGGAGCAAAAAGGAGAGAAGAAGGGAGGAAGGAGAAGAGAGGGGAAGAGAAGAGGGGAGAGGAGGGAAGGGGAAGCTAGAGGAGGAGAGGAGAGGAAAGGAGGGGAGAACCATGAGTGAGGATGTATACAAACTGGAACCCTTGTCCACTGTTAGTGAAAATGTAGACTGGCACAGTCACTATGGAAAGCAATATGGAAATTCCTCAAAAAAATTAAAAATACAACTACCATATGCTCCAGCAATCCCACTCTGGATATTTATCCAAAAGATTTGAAAACATTTCGAAGAGATTCCATGTTCATTGCAACATTATTCACAATAGCCAAGAGGTAGAAACAGCATAGTGGTTCATCAATAGATAAGCAAATAAGCAAAATGTGCTATATAAATGCAATGGAGTATTAACTTCTAAAAAAGAAGGAAATACTGTTATATGCTACAACATGGATGAACTTGGTTAACATTATGCTAAGTGAAGTAAGCCAATCACAGAAGGACAAATAATGTAGGAATTTCCCTTACATGAGGAATCTAAATTACTCACAGAAACAGAAAACATGACTGGAGATAACAGGGGCTAGAGAAAGGGGAAATGGGAAGTTTCCATTTAACGGGTACAGAGTTTTAATCATAAAAGATGAAAAAGTTTTAGAGATCTGGGAACTACAATGGGCATATAGTTAACAATACTGTACTGCACTTAAAAATTTAAGAGGGTAGATCTCATGTTTTTTACTACAACAAAAAGAGAGAAAACATGATGAGAGGAGTATAGTTAATTAATTGAAAGCCTCCAGGTTCTGCACCTTTGGGATCTAATTCAGCAGTCACATGCTCCTGGTCCTCTGAGCTGATGAATCAGCACAACCTGTGTACTAGAGCTAGAACCTGCCTGCCCAACACAGGACTTTTCTAACCGGAGATTTTTGTCGTAGGGCTCCCCTTGGCATGAATGAGATTTTCTCAAAGCTACACTGCAGTCACAGGTTCTTCCACTTTTCAGAGAACCCAAACTACCACGATGACTGATTATGGAGTTAAGACTAAAACAAGGTGGGACTAAAAAATGGACAACAATAATATGTAAGCTGAGGGATACAGAGTTAAAACACGGCTCATAATGTTTGAGGGGAAGGTGGCGACATTAACAGTTAAACATTTTTAAAGTATTTGCTGAAAGATAAAAGATTTCCCCCCATACTAGTTAGGGGGGAATAGCATAGACTTTGAAGTCAGACAGAGCTAAGTCTGAATCCCAGTTCTACCACTTACTTAACAGTGTGACCAATAGACAAATTACAGAACTTCAGTCACTACATCTTCTGTAAAATAAAATCAATAGCCATCCTATAGAAAACTGTGAGGTCTATTCCAAGGACATCATTATTATTACCACTTGCTATCTATCAAATAAACACAAATTCCTTAAGTTGGCATTTGGACCTCTCCACAGTTTAATCCCGATTAGTCTGCCCAACCTTACTTCTCACAATGTCTAGACACATATGAGAGAGAACCCAAAAAACTTCAGAATTTATTTTTTTAATTGTATATTTATTCTTACATGTTCAAACTTCAGTCACCTCCAAAGTACTCTCTATTTGATGTAGTATACCTATCAAGACACTTTTACCACTGCTCAAAATAGTTTTTGAACTCATCAGTTTTGATGCCTTTTAGTGCTTCTGCCATTCTTTGTTTCACCTCTCCCACATCGGCAAAACATTTCCCTTTGGGAAATTTTTTCAAGTGGGAAAAAAAAATAAAGTCACTTGGGACAAGATTGGGTGAATACGGAGGATGGGGCATGGGGGTCATGAGGTACTTCATTTTTAATTCAAATCAGTCTGTGTAGCTTGCTCTTACTTGAAGTGGTTTTTAATTACTTGAGGTCATATAGTATAAGTCATCTTTCTAAAGAGACTCCATGACGAAGGTCCATTGGTGACCTTTGAATCTTGTCAAGATAGGGTCACTGAAATTTGTCATAGACTCAGAGCCTGTTGAGTCCGATATATATCCAGCTCACTTGTGAATATCATAAATCATAATAGTCTCTGTGCAACAGGAATACCAACTACCCAGCTTATTGGTCAGCTCATGATTTCTGCTTCAGTTTCTCTATTAAATACCCCTATTACTTGGTTAGACTACAACGTTATCTAACTTGTGGGTGACTTTGCTAGGACTCTGAAAACCTAGTAATTTTTCTCAGTCCTTTCTGAAGGAATAAAACTCATCTCCCTGTAACAGACCTCTTTCAGTGAAGAGACTACAGGAACTATAGTAATAGTTATTATTTATTAAGTGGTTACTATATGTGTCAGATGCTATGCTAAAATCATTTTATGAATTACTTTGTTTGATTATCATCACAACCATAAGATATACATATTATTATAAAATCACAGTTGAGGAAACAGAAGCAATAAAAGATAAGCAATTTCTCCAAGCATTCATTAGCAAAGCCTCCCTGCAACTAACGTGCTATTGCTTATCTAAATTTGAATCTGCTACCCACTACCTGGAGACCTACCTGGTGCAGTCTTTCTGTTTCAACCTGACATCCTTGGATAATTATTACCTGAGTAAACCTGGACACAATATCCTTTATAAATGGTATATGGCTCCATCCAGGTAATTTCACAGGGGCCAGCCTTTGGTAACTGCTAAGGGTCCCTAGCACCATCTCCCTTCTCAACCTTTCCTTTCACCTGAATGCTGAAGGTCACTTCGTAAGCCTCCAACTCTACCTCTCCTATTTTTTTTTTAAGTTTCTATTTTGTTTAAATTTACTTGTCATTGCTCTTCCCTAAACATTCTGAACTTGGAGACAAGAGGTAGGGATTCTGCCACTTACAATATGGTCTTGAGCAAATTACTTAAGTTTGTCAGGTGACAATTTCCTCAGCTATAAATTTAGGGCATTAGACTAGTCCCTTCCAGCTATAAAATTCTGTGATTTTAAAGATCAAACATAAATTCTTGATAGGAGGATTGTAATAAAACAATAAAAAGGAAAGAAAATGGTCAGGTCTAGAAGATCTTATTTTATTATGAGTGTTTGGGACTATGTTTACTTACACTTAGAGACATTTAAAATGAGGACATTTTATAAGGTAAGAAACAAGAAAGCCCTCACACATGATATTTAAAATGTGCCTCCATGGTTCACAACACCTTCATCATGTATAAATAGAACACAGCATTTACAACCACTTACACTGTAATATGTTTCTTTTGGCTAAGAGGCAATGTTCAACTACATGAGTTTCTGAGAACAGTGAGTTTTTTATGTTGCTGAGTAAAGTAATGCTATTTTATAAAGACATAGGGTCCTTAGGCACTGGCTCTAATTATTACTGTGTTTTTTGTAAATAATTACAATGGCTCCCATTCATTAAGCACCTACTGTTGGGTCTGGCTCTATGCTTGGTAATTTACATACATAATCTCATTCTTCCAACAAGTCTGCAAAATATGTATAATTATCACACTTTACTCATAAGAAAATAAGTCCTCAGAGAGTACAGTAGCTTAACTGAACAACTGTTAAATAAGAATCCAGGATGAGAACCTAAATCTGTCAAACTCTGCTCTGCCATTTTGCCTTAAACAACAGAAAATAAACCTACACACTATTTAAATAATCATAGCAGTGAAATCTATTGAATCCTTATTATCTGATAATCCTTTTCTTTCAGGCCTCTCAGCAACCTTGTTGGCTAGGGACTGGTATTATTCCGATTTTATAGGTATAGAAGCAGAAGTATATAGAAGTTAAGTAACTTGTCCAGCGTTACACAGTCTAAAAAGCTCAGTGCTTACAAGCACCTGCCTGCAAAACACCTAAAATCTGGTAGAAGCTCAAGAAGAAAAGTACTCAAGTTTCACAAATTGAGATCGAGGATGATTCTATTGAAAAGGCAATGCTTATGGGATTTCAAATAAATAATGAAATTTTTCTACCTCTGTTGCTCTCCATACATAACATGTAAAAGTATGCACAAAAAGAAATGACCTCCCAAGCTTATACATATTCCAATTCTCTGTCACTACCTCAACAGCTACAGTTCCCCAAATCTTGCTTTCTTTCTTTATGAAAACTATATAGGCAAGTTTTTCTGTCCAAACTGGGAAAGCAAGCAGTAATGATAATAATATCTTTCAAATGATTTCCTTCGATTAAACTGTTTCTATCATTTCACTTACTATTCTACCATAGCAGAGCATGCTTTAAAATGTAAATGTTAAAAAAATAATTTATGAGGGAACATGTGATAGCCTGACCTCAGGGAGAGCCTAAAACTTAGATTCTTTTCTTATTGAAAGTGATTATGAGTTGTCTGTACAATCCTAAAGAGAAATACATAACAAATATTTTGTCAAAAAAATAAGAAAAACTTGAAAATGGAGAACAGATATAATATATGGCCAGTTGTAAAATATGTTTTAAATATCATAAAGTTTATGATATACCTTAATTCCAAATAAACTCCTTGATGTTGTAAACATACACTGAGTTGGAGTGTTTAAAAAATTTATACACAGAATCAAATTCTCCATTGCAACGTTAATTTTCCATTACCTTTTCAATAGTATCCTATGAAAGCATACACATATAGAAGATGGATACTTTATGATAGCAACACATTGGAGCCAGTCTAATGAGGTTTATGTCAATGTTTCCATTTAAGCAACTTTTTTCAGTAGGTTAATGACTGGACCATAAAAATGCAATTAAGTGAAATCTGGCAAGTGCATTCTTGGTAAACTTTTTAAAAATTGCAAAGAAACTAAAGGCAATGGCTAACCATTTGGAAAAATATTTTAAAAATTAGTTTGAGGAAAATGAACTGCAAAGCAAAGTTATACAATAGCTTCTGGCAATTAAATTTATAAACATATTTTAGACGTTTGTTGCCTAATAAATTTAATCATATCTATTCTATAAAATAGTTTGTGATGTCAGACAGTTTGACATGCATGTCCTTACCAGATATGACATGTATCAGTTGAAACAATAATATTTTTCTATAGTCACTAGTCATAGTATATTTCTATATTTTCTATAGTCACTAGTCATATATCCAGGTATTCCTACAAGAGTGGTGTCCTAAAGAGTAATAATAAAATTAAACATGAAATGAGACTGCATTTAAAATTATACCTCTGATAACTCTTGGTGTCAAAGTTGGGAATATGGGTAAGGAGTTAAAAACACATAGGTTAAGACATCAGTTCTGCAAACTGACAGTATGTCTGACCCAAGAAAGTTATCTCATAGCTCTGTGTCTCAGGCATCTCATTTTTAAATTTATAATAAATTCATTCAAAAAACTAAACATCTCAGCCAGGCATGGCGGCTCCTGCCTGTAATCCTGGCACTTTGGGAGGTGGAGGCGGGAGAAATGCTTGAGCCCAAGAGCTCAAACTCAGCCAAGGCAACCTAGTGAGACCTCATTTCTACAAAAAAAAAAAAATTGCTGGGTGTGATGGCACATGCCTGTAGTCCCAGCTACTCAGGAGGCTGACACAAGAGAACTGCTTGAGCCTAAGGGCTGGAGGCTGTAATGAGCTGCGATCATGCCACTGCACTCCAGCTTGGGCAACAAGAGTGAGAGCTTGATTCAATTAAAAAAAAAAAAAAAAAAGCATCTACTGGGGCAAACAGCACTATCCCAGTCTTTGTGGAACTTGCTTTATTTAAATTCAATACAATACGTTCTTAAATCATGGGAAATTTCTCAAAATGAAGTATTAATGATTCTTAGATTATTGGCTTTAAAGAGGATTTTTTTTTAACAACTGGTTAATTCTTTAAGATGACAGAGATAGAATAACAAATCATCTCAAATCACATTAATTATTTGGCTATTATAAAATATATGCTTATTTTAAACAAAATAAATTAGCAAATCCACCCAAAGCAGTTGATGTCTATTTCAACAAGTACTTGCTTGCACCTACGTTATTTACTTTATTTAAGAAACTACTTTATTTAAGAAAGATGTCAGCCGGGCTCGATGGCTCAGCCTGTAATCCCGCGCCTTTGGGAGGCTGAGGTGAGTGGATTGCCTGCGCCCGCGGGTTCGAGACCCACCTGGGCAGCGAGACCTCATCTCTACAATAAATCAAAAAATCAGCCGGGCGTGGTAGCGCGCGCCTGTAATTCCGGCTACTCAGAAGGCTGAGGCGGAAGGATCACCGGAGCCCAGCAGGCGAGGCTGCGGTGGCCGGGAGCGGCCACTGCACTCCAGTCTGGAGGACAGAATGAGACTCCAAATCAAAAAAAAAAAGAAAGATGTCTAAGTTCACTGAATACAGACTGGTTAAAAAATGTCCTGGAAGGAGTAACAATTACAAGTTTAAAATTTTAATGTGAAGAGAAAAAAATATATATGCTAATACAACACACAAAATGGCCAGAGTAAAGTGTTCAAAGATAGTGGAAAGTGGGACTGGATAAGAAGGTGTAGGACAAACTGTGAAAAGACCAAGAAAGTTTTTATACATGATTTCATGGAAGATGTCCTGGGAGTTTCTTCAAAGGATTAACTGAAATAATACATTTCTACAAAAAAAATGTAGAAAGTTATTTCAGCACAGTGCCTGCCTCATACAGACCATTTTAAAATGTTAGTCAGTAAATTATTGCTTTTTTAAAAATTTAATTATACGTTATTCAAGATACAGACAAAATATTGCCAACATAAACAGAAGACCATACAACATATTTCTACCTACTCCCAATCCCACTTTTACTACGTTGTACTTAGCTTATGTTATAAATTCAGAACTGATTTAGAAGCATTTCAATCAATATTAATTGTGTTCCACAGGGTTTTGGAGAACCAAAAAAAAAGTTCAAACAGTTCTTTAGGTTACCTAAGCCTGGTCCTGATCTGGGGTCAAATGACATAAGTGGTAGATATTGAAAGTCAAATGTTAGGACATCAGATCACCAAAGCATCGTTAATGTTTTAAGAGCTAAGGGAGAGAGTTGGGGCAAGATAAAATGGCCCAAGGCTGGAAGGTCAGAGTTCTTCCTTGACAGCTGTTGAGAAGGATCTGCCTTGTCTGTGGATATGAGCCACAGCTCATAGTTAGTGCATAGTCCTAGACGGTGACAAGTATCAATAAATGCATATTCCTAAGAATGGTGACAAGTATTAGCCCTGGGGATGTCTCCAGGAAGCACTTTCTGATCTCCTTAGCCAAGTCCAATCTCCCAATACATTCTCATTCCTAGCAATCTTACATTTATTTAAATAAGCGAAAATTGATCTCCTTCACTAGAAAGCAAGTTTAATGAGAGCAGAGGCCATGCCCACTGTTTAACTCATTACTGTGTCTCTACTGCCTGGCACAAAGTAGTTAATTAATCAATATTTGGAGAAGGAATAAATGACAAAATAAATCAAGAAGCTCATGGAATTCAGTCAACATACTCCCAAAATGGAGGCCAAAAGAGATGCTGAACTTGGATTCTGATACAGTATCCAAGAGTGTGTTCAGGACATAGAGGTTAGATGTCATTTGCCCTGAGGCCTCTCAGTGCAAATGCTGATGATGCAAGAGGTGGAGTATCAAGGAGAAACAAAGAAAAACCCAGCAACAGATATACAGAAACATGCCAACAAGATGGAGACTCAGAAAACTAGATAAACATGGAAAGAAGAAGGCAGAGGCTAGAATAATCCCCAGAGCTGCAATGAATTGCTGCTGAAGATCTCTGGAAGGTGCTAGAGGTCTCAGTAGTGGGTTAAAAAGCATCTAAGCAGGGTGTAGTAGCTCACACCTGTCATCTCAACACTTTGCGAGGCTGAGGTGGGAGGATTGCTTGAGCCCAGAAGTTTGAGACCAGTCTGGATAGCATAGTGAGACCTCGTTTCTATAAAAAATACAAAAATACTAGCTGGGCATGATGGCACACACCTTAAGTCCCAGCTGCTTGGGAGGCTGAGGAGGGTGAGTTCCTTCAGCCCAGGAGCTTGAGGCTGTGGTGAGCTGTGATCCTGCCACTGCACCCCAGTCTGAGCGACAGAGTGAAACCTCGACTCAAAGCAAAAACAACAAAAAAAGCATCTAGTACAGTTCTCCATCTGACCTAACAAAATAGACTCTGCAGACCTGGAGATGTGGGAAGGTAAAGAACCCCAGGGTTTCCATAAGAGAACTACAAAATAAAAGCACAAAGTGGGAACAAGAACAAGTAGATTTGATAAAAATATAAGTTAGCTGAAAGGAAATACCAAAGTTGGAAAAATGGGGTGAAGCCTTAATAGCATCCATGTTAAACAAGCTGGACTTTGAATTAATAAACCTTAGAGAGCCTCTCGAAGTTTGTGAGCAGGCGAGAGACCTGATCAAAGCTCTGCTTCCAGGTTCAAGACTATATATATGAAGAAATAAGAAAGAGAAAAGATGCAGTTTATACAGTAGTCCAGGCAAGTACCAATAAGGTAGAATTTCTGTCGTTCAAGGAAATAGAGCTACAAATCACAGCAGCACAAAGAACCAGCAAGACACGCTCCCCAACAGCACTTAGTAACTCAGAATGAGATATGCACACACACTCTTCCTGAAAAGCAACTTACATGATGTGATTCGACTCCTGCCCATTTCTATACCTTCATTTCCCATCGGCACTCCCAAGAGATTTTCACAGCAACTAGTAACAGCAACATACCCCATAGAGCACCCCCTCATGTGCCTTCACAGAATGCTATTCCTGGGCACCGGAATGTCCTTTCCCCCACTTTCTTCCTTTATCAACTCCTTTCACACCTCAAAATTCACCCCAGCATCTGATTTTCCCAAAGTTCTCCTCTGATCTCCCTGCAGTACTTATGTACTCCCACAGCAGCCTCTGCTATCTCAGCTTGAAGTACCTACCACACACGAAGAACAGATTTTCTGTTCTTCCTCCCAAAACTATAACCAGGCACAGGAGAGGAAGTAGAACACAAAGGTTAGGAGAACAGACTCCTGTTTCTATAACATATCAACTACATATCCTTGGCCCTTATGCTCCTTTGTACAGTGTAGACGACACGTGTCTCACAAGACCACTGCAGAAAGCATAGGAGACAATAAAATGCAAATACTTAGCGTAGTGCGTAGCATTGCAGAAACACTGAATGATGAAGTAGATTAGACTACTTGCCAGAGGGAACCACTAAAGTCAATGAATACAACCAGACTTCCCCTGCAAGATCTCCAACTTCTCAAGCCATCTACCCACCAAAAGATGTCTCCTGGCAGTGGGACTCCTCAACAGTGAATCTGGACTATAAATTCACAAAAGATAGCCATGCTCTTGAACCAATTCTTTATTTCCTCCCACAGATACCAGATAAGATAAAATGTGAAGAAGAAGCCACTCAAAGTGTAAAGTGAACTTTGGAGAGCTTTGTGGTCATGAAAAACAAGGGGGGGGGGGGGTAGTTTTCCACTGACTAATAGTTAGAATAAATGAAATCTCCTTCATTTCCTTCTAATTCAAGCCAAAATTATTTTTTTCCCTTTTCAGCAATGAATCAAGTGATTCATGAGTATATTGGGGATTTTGTTTAGACTTAGAGTTGGCTAGTAATATACAGAAGTGGATGTGGTTAATTAAGTAAAAGAGAAAATGTGAATTACTGCTATCAGATCTCTCATTGCACTAGTTTTTGGTGCCATTGTCATCAGCCAAAGAAATTCAATCAGTAAAATCTATGAAGAACTAGCCATTTATAGTACGTAAACATGAACTTTGCCTTTGGTTCCATGCAACAGGAACTCACCGCTTCACAAATGAACACAGTCCTTTATGATTCTGCCACATCTCATTACAACAAAAAAATTTACTTAACATAATTAATAGTGATTTTCCTCTTTAAAGTTACACTTCATGCCCTAACAATTTCCAAATATATTTACAGCACTCTATAAACAGAGAGTAATGCCTTCTTTGCCATGGTCTCATACGATACACATCTCAGGTTTTAGTCCACAGTATTTTATTTATCCCACTAATTACTCCTTATTCCAATAACACATTGTTTCAATTGTTTTAGTCTTAAAAAGTATTTCATGACCTGGTTGAGCAAATACATCATTTTTCTTTTTTCCAAATGCTCTTGGATAATCACACCCACTAATTCTTCCTGATGGACTTTAATATGGCTTTGCAAGATCCTTAAAAGTCCCAGCAGAATTTTGGTTTAAATATTGTAAACTAATACTATAAGAAAGAGATTGGCAGTAGTGGGATACTGCTGAGGTGGGGCAGAGTGGGGGAAGACACAACATCAATAATTGTACCTGATCTCAAACCAGGCAAAGTGGGGACCAAAGGGAGGCCCAAACTTTACCTGTACAATGACCACTTGTATACCTAATCCTGAATTGTACCCCATATCTTTAAAATAAAATTAAATTTTAAAAACAGAAATACTGTGAACTTATAAATAATTTTTTAAGTAAATGACACCTTGACAATAAAAAATTTATTAGAAAGTCATTGTAGTTAATGAATTCTGGTGTTTATTAATAAATTTTTATTTCTTTTTCCTATCTTAGAATTAAGCTGCCTAACACTCAGAGGGAAAATGTCATTTCCTCTTGCTCACAAATGAGAATAACAGAAAAGGTGATGTGCTTCACTTAAAAACCCTCTTGGTAACTGATAGATTACAGAAGAGAAGCTATCACTTCTATTCAGGCTATACTACACTTATTGTAATCTACCTGACTAGAACACTGAGAGCCTAAATGGCCTACTCCTATACCATGGGACTCCCTCTTGCCAAAGTTGGCAGGAGTCAGAAAAAGGTACCTAATCAATGGTAGCTTATCTACAAGCCAGTGGCCTTTGCTAACCAAAAATCTAAGCTGGTACAAACTCATTCTCCCAAACACTTGGTATTGGGAAAAGGAGAGACTGAGTCATTTTAATGTACAGGTGGTAGTAAAAATGTGGTGTGAAAGTGAGTTGGGAATATGACAAGGCAACAGGACACGCAACCCAAAATAATGTATGCACAAAAATAACACTGAGTAGATATTAAGGAAACCAGCCAGTGCAGAATACAGTATTAAACCAAAGAAAAGCAGAGAGGGCAGGGAGGCCCGTGCCTAGAGGAGACATACTTCTTGAGATTTCCCATCTAAATCCTTACAATAAATGCCTTTTACTGAGGAACTGTCTGTCCTTGAAACCTGACAATAAGAAACACAATGACTTCTGACATAGTGTCTAATGGATAATTAGTACAGCTATTTCAAAACTAAGAAAAAAACTATATGATAGAAATAAAAAATTCAGAAACCTAACAGAAACTGTTTAAAAATCAAAAGATGTACAAAAAGTCAGGGCTATATTCACCAAAACATGCATATTTGTCATAAGCCAATTAATACAACATGAAGCTGAAGGCTCACAGGAAATATAAAACATTTAGATTGTTTTTCTATGATGCATAATAAATTACAAAAAAATTTAACAGCTTAAACAACACCCACTTATTATCTCACAGTTTCTATGTAGCAAAAGTCTAGGCACAGCTTAATGGAGTTCTCTGCTCAGAACCTCCCAAGGCTGAAATTCAGGTGCTGGCTGAGTGCTGCTCCAATCTGGAGGCTTGACTAAGTAAGGAGCCACTTCTATTAGTTTCTTAATTCATTTTCTTGTGGATGTAGGACTGAGGCCCTCATTTGCTAGAGGCTGCCCCTTTCCATAAGGAGTTTACAACATGGCTGTTGGTTTCCTCAAGGCCAGGAGAGGACATCTCTCATCCCAGTCTACTATGATGCAGACTTGAGTAATGTAACATAATCACGAGAGTGACAATCTCTTCACCTTTGCCATATTCTTTTGGCTAGAAGCAGGTACTAAGTTCCACCTGCATTCAAAGGCAGGGAATTATACAAGGGATGGATCACTAAGGATCATCTTTTTCTTTTTCTGTTTATCACATCAGACAATTAATATCACTGAATACCACACTTCTTTCTGTTTGCACAACAAGCTCATCAAAATTCTTCTTCTTTGGAAATTTCTTCAGAAGTATTTTTTTCCAGAATTATTCATTCAAAATACAAAGTCGCACACAAACCCTCACTGCTAAAATTAATACGTATTACAAAACTATAAAAATGTTCCCATGAAAGTTTTATAATGGTAACAAGAATAAATTTAAGGAGAACAAATCCCATAACCCTAAGGCATACTGTCTTACATTTCCTAAAACCTCCAAGCACAAATGACTGATACATAAATGCCTAAATAGATTTATATACAGTTGCCACAGCACAGAGACACACAAGATAATCCTCTCCCAATGTAGCTACAGTCTTTATAAAAGTTCAATGGCTACTTAACATTCCACCGAGTTGCCACATCATAAGAGATCATTCTCCCACTAGATAGTAAGTTTGTTATGAGTTGTTACCTTTAAAAATTCCTTAGGAAAATTTTGCAGAAGTGGCAATTATAAACCAAAGTATATGATCACTTATTTGTTTCGTGAAAGGCATTGCCAAAACTTATTACTGAAAAATAGTGACCTTAACAAATATTACTGATTCCTTTTCCTCTCAAGTCCTATTCAATTACCTCTTGAGGGCAGAGAAATAGCCAGAATGCTAGTCAGCTCAGGGCCTTAATTCAAAACCAAGGCTATGATTAAATCCCTACAGGAAAAATTAGGCCCAGGACTTTGTTGTATGCTGCGGCAGGAGTCAGCAGAAGTGATACCTGTGGCACCACTGGGGAATCCACAGTTCAGAGCTGGCTCAAGAGATCTGGGAATCTCCTGGCCAAAGCTCATTCCCCAAATATGCTGTACCAGAAGGGCCCACCTAATCTCCTTGATTCCAGAGAAACTATGCAAAAGTCACAATGAGAGACTAACATACTACTAACCACTGTGTCAGAAAGACTAAACATATGCTACCAGGAAGACTTGGGAGCAAAGAAAGGCACCATCTCAAAGCAGAAAATGAACAGTGTGCAAGTTAGTACAATGCTGGCCTCCTCCCTACAACTACTCTCATATTTACTGTGAATGTGTATATACATTTTTTTTTGAGAGACAGGGTGTCACTTTATCACCTAGGCTGGAGTGCAGTGGCATGATCATGGCTCACTGAAGCCTTGACTTTCTGGGCTCAAACAATCCTCCCACCTCAGCCTCCCAAGTAGCTGGGACTAGACGCATGTGCCACCTGCCTGTTATTTTTTTTTTTTTTTTTTTTTGTAAAGACAAGGTCTCACTATGTTGCCCAGGTTGGTCTTGAATTCCTGGGCTCAAGCAATTCTCCCTCCTTGGCCTCTAAAATGTTGAGATTACAGGTGTGAGCCATTGCACTTGGCCCATGACTAGTGTAATTTAAAACTTTGATTCGACCATTGAAGGAAAGTGAATAGACTCATGAGTTAGCAGAGGAAAATAATAAAACTTACAAGAAGAAATTTAAGTCACCAGGAGAAAGACCAAACAAAACACCAGGAAAGACAATCCCTGGTGAAATAAAACTGCTAGGAAACCCAGAGGACTAAATTTTTAAAAATAAATATAATAAGATGACTTAAAGGGAATCAGTTATAACATTAATAAGATTTTCTACAAATAAAAATCATTGGTTGACTTACAAAAGGGAATAGATGCAGTGTGGTATTGCTGGAGGAAGAAACATAAATCAGTGGAATAGAATATAGGACTCTGAAATAGACCCCCATAAATATATCCTACTAATTTCTTTTTTTTAAAGGTACGAAGGTAATTCAGTGGAGAAAAGATAGTCCTTTCAAAAAATTGTCTTGTATAAATAGACACTTCTCAAAAGAAGATATATGGGCAGCCAACAGGCACATGAAAAAGTTCTCAGCCTCAACTAATCATCAGAGAAATGCAAATCAAAACCATATTGAGATACCACCTAACCCCATTAAGAATGGCCTTCATTAATAAAACAAACAACAGATGCTGGCAAGGATGCAGAGAAAAAGGAATGCTTCTTCTACACTGCTGGTGGGAATGCAAACTAGTGCAACCTCTTTGGAAGACAGTGTGGCGGTTTTTGAAAGCACTAGAAATTGACTTTCTATATGACCCAGCAATTCCCCTGTTGGGAATATACCCAGAGGAACTCAAATCATTCTACAAAAAAAAATACCTGCACACACCTGTTTGTTGCAGCTCTATTCACAATAGCAAAAACATGGAACCAACCATGCAGCCCATTGAAGTTGAACTGGATTTTTAAAAAAAAATGTGGTACATAAACACAATGGAATGTTATGCAGCCATAAAGAAGGACAAACATATGGACTTCACAGCAACCTGGATGGATTTAGAGTCGATCATACTAAGTGATCTATCACAAAAACAAATAACAGAGTACCATATGTTCCCACTCATAAGCAGATCTTGAACGATGATCATAATACTACAAGAAAGGGATTGGCAGTGGTGGGAAACTGCCAGGAGGGGGGGTGAGATTGGCAGTTGAGGGAAACTACTAGAGGAGGGATGAGCACACCTCATCAACAAGGATAGCTGCATAATCAACATTTGTATACTTAACCCTGAATTGTACCCTACATCTTTAAAAAGAAAAGAAAAGACAACTTTAAAAACAATTGTCTTGTGCAAATGAACATTCAGAGGTTAAAAAAGGAACCTCACACTTGTACAAAAATTAAGTCAAAGTAGATCACAGGCTTAAATATGAAACATAATATAAAACTTTTAAAAAGAAAAGCCACAAAAGAACATTTGGAAGACTAGGACTAAACAAAGACTTTTTAGACTTGATACGCAAATCACAATCCATAAAAGAAAAATTCAATAAGTTGGACTCATTATAATTAAAAACTTTTGTTCTGAGAACGATCCTGTTAAGAGAATAAAAAAGACCAGGTACAAAGTGGGAAAAAAATATGTGCAAACTCATTTTACAAATGGTTAGTATCTCGCATATATTTTTTAAAAACTCTAAAAACTCATCAGGAAAAAAAAATAATAATCCAATGAGAAAATGACCAAAAGACATGAAGACATTTCACTAAAGAAGTTCTACATATGGTAAATAAACATATAAAAAGATGTTTAACATCATTAGTGACTAAAGAAATGCAAACTAAAATCACAAAGAGATATTGACACATACCTATTAGAATGACTAAAATAAAAAATAGTGATAACACCAAATGCTGGTAAGGAGACATGAAAATTAGGTCACTCCTGCATTGCTCAAGAGAATGTAAAATGATACAATCACTATGAAAAATCATTTGGCTATTTCTTACAAAGCTAAGCATACAACTATCATACAACCTGACAACTGCACTCCTGGACATTTATGCCCCAAAAAGGAAAACTTAGGCTCAGACAAAAATCTTTACATGAATGTGCTTAACAGTTTTAGTCACAATAGTCAAAAACTGGGATGTCTTTTGGAAGATACAACATTCTTAAAACGACAAAATTATACAATTAGTGAATAAATTCAAGATTGCCAGGAGTCAGGGACTTGGGGTTGTAGGTGCACAGAGGGAGGGTACTAGGTGTGACTATAAGAGCGACTTGGTGGGGTACAGCTAGTGGTTTGTTTTGGTTAATACTAAAGAAATGTATTTGTTTATGAGTGATAAAGTAAGATAATTGTTAATAAAATGAAAAAGCACAGATGTCCCAAATTAGCATGTAAAAAGCAAGAAGGTAAAGAAATAGAGATTTTATTCAACCGTCAAAAATAGTGAAACGGAATTAGAGAAACAAAGTAAATCATAAAGTAAGAGTGAAGCAAGAAAATGAGCTATTGCTTCACTAGGTAAATAGGCTAGATACCTCCATCTAGATGGATAGAATGAATTGGATTAGAAACAAAACCCAGGCATGCGATGTTTATGAGAAGCATACATTTTTAAAAATATAGAAAAAGAAGAGATTGAAGTAATAAGAACAAAAAGCTATCATTCAAGTGCAAACAAAAAATAGAAAGAAAGAAGGAATGGTAATATCAATATTCAACAAGGAGGATTTTAAAGTATAAAATCTGGCAAAGAAAGGCATTATGCAACAATAAGAATCATGGTTTATAAAAAAGGTTTAACTTCAAAAACATATAACTCAAAAATTAAATAATGTAGATAACAAATAAATGCAAAATAACATAGAAATTAAATACACGAAAAATCAGTAAAGCAAAAGCTAATCAAAATGTAATGAGAAATTAATAAACAAAACAGAGACACAGAGTAATACCGATCTTTTAAAATACCATTGAACTAATACATGAAAAATATGTAAGCACATATAACAATTGGAAAACACAATTAAAATGAAAAATGAATACTATAATGAAGAAACAAGACTTTATATAAAGGCACAAAATACAATTTACATATGGGAAATAAGGAACAAACATTTTATTTATGGCCACAGAACATTTTTTAAAATTAAATCATACACTTGAACAAAAATAAGCTTAAATTAAAAACCTGAAAAATTATATAGGGCCCATATTCTCATCATAAACCAATAAATTAAAAAAGCAAATAAAAAGTTGACAACAAATCGATATTTTCTTAAATAACCTCTAGATTTTAAAAAATGAAAATTGCAATTACTAATTATTGTAATTACTACAAGACAATAAAAAAGAGACTACTTCATATCAAAGTTTAAGGATACAAATAAAGTATTACTTATAAAAAAAAAGTATAACCCTAAATTTCATTATTTAAAAACAAAACCTAATAATAATGGAACCAAATACATATTTTTAAATTGAAAAGTAAAGCTACAAAAAAGCCTCAAGAAAGTAGAATGTAGAAATTAACAAAGGAAATAATTGAAATATATGACTTAAAAAATTCAAAACTTCACTCTCTGCCAGTGCCAATAAAATGCAAAAATCCTCACGTCTGGTAAGAAAAAAAAGAGAACCAGCCAAAATAGGCAAGAAGGAATGAAAAGAGAGACATGACAGATAGAGAGAAAGTTAGAAATGTTTATAAAAATATTATATACAACTCGATGATGACATATTTGAAAGCCTAGCATAAACGGATAATTTTCTAGAAAAATACAAATTACCATAAGTGCTAAAAATAGAGAAAATGAATATAAAAACCACTAATGATGGAGATTCTTAAAGCAATTAAAGCTTCATCTTCTTTTCTTTTTGAGTTGGAGACTCTGTCACTCAGGCTGGAGTACAGTGGCACGCTCACAGCCACCCCAGGGTTGATCTGCTGGGCTCAGGCCATCCTTCCAACTCAGCCTCCAAGGAGCCGGAACTACAGGCACACACTACCACACCCGGTTAATTTTTGACTTATTGTAGAGATGAGGTCTCACCAAGTTGCCCAGGCTGTTCTTGAACCTGTGGACTCAAACAATCCCCTCACCTCAGCCTCCCAAAGTTCTGGGATTACAGGCTTGAGCCACCACACCCTGCCGTCTTAACATTTTTTAATGGAACTAGTCCCAGACAGACTTATAGCTGATCTCTCCAACTTTTGAAACATTCATGATTCCAAGTTATTCAAATTATTTCAGATTATAGTAAAATATGAAAAGCTTGCTAATTCTTGTCTTAAATCTTAAACTAGTAAGATTGAATAATGTTCAGAAACAGAAAATCACAGTCCAATTACACAGGTGAATATATGTTTAGATAATGTCAATAAAACATTTTAAAATTAAATCAATAATTAAAATATTTCAAAAGAATACTGCACTGCAATCAAGTAGGATTCATTTCAGAAAGCCAAAGATGGTCAATAAACATAACAGCAAATTCATTGCAATGAGCCCTTAAAGAAAAATCTGTATGTATGTATGATTCTATAAATGGTTCCAAAAGTCATTTGATAAATGCAGCAGCTATTTCCAATAAGAGTTCCAAGCAAGATTGTAAGGAAAGAACTTGAATATAGTGAAGACTATATAAAAAGAAAAGCATCATCAGAATCAAAAAGACTCTTAATCACAACTATTATTTACTATAGGGTTTTGAAAATCTAGTAAATGAAGGTAAGAAAATATGATAATTGAGATAATATATTAGCAGTAGTATTATAGTAACGGCTGCACAATTATATTTTTAGAGATATATTCTATATCTAGAAAACTCAGAAGAACCTAAAAATAAAGATACTATCATAAGGTAAATAAGATGTTTAGATATATATTACATAAAACCAATATTTTACTTCCCACAAAAACCAGAAATTAAAATGGAAAAAATTCACTATTCACAATAGTAAAAAAAAAAAGAAGAAATCCATGTAGTTAATTCAAATACAAAATAAGATCTGAACAAGTAGATAGGCATATTATATCCTTGAAAAGGAAGCTTTAACACCAAAATATAATAAAAATAAATCTTCCAAAATGTATATACTTTTAAAGCAATGCAGTTAAAATCACAATAATTTTATATCAGTTAAAATGATGTTAATGTTCATATATAAGAATGCATGTCTAAGAAATGAAAAATTTAAAAAGTAAGTTGTCAACTTTCCTATCTATAAAAACTTACTATACAAGCATCTTAATCAAACAAAATATACACAATTCAGTGAAATAAAATAGAGACTCCAGTAGTAGGTCCCAAAATGCACAAGAAATTAATAATATAACACATAGAAAAAAAGTACTTATTCAAAGTGTTGTCAAAACTAGCTATTCATCTGTAAGTAATTAAGTCATTATTTCACATCATATAAACAAACATATTCTATGTGGATGGAATAAAGATTCAAATGCAAAATAAAATAAAAATAGAATAAAATTTATTGGAATAAATTTTGGAAAAGTAAATGAGGTCTTTTTAATCAAAAGTAACCCCAAAAATTCTACAAGAAAAATCAGACATATTTGACAAGATAAAAACAAAACCACAGTCAAAGCAAATAATGAATTGGGAAAATATTAATGTAAAAAGAGTTCCTGGTTGGGCATGGTGGCTCACACCTATAATCCCAGTACTTTGGGAGGCTGAGGTGAGAGGATTGCTTGAGCCCAGAAGTTTGAGACTAGCCAAGGCAACATAGTGAGACCTTGCCTCTACAAAAAATAAAAATATTAAAATTAAAAATAAATTTCAAAAGAGAGTTCCTAAGTAGTAGTAAGAAAATATATCAACAAGCAACAAAATGAGTAAAAAATGCAAATCTCCAATAAACAAAGAGAGTCAAACTCAATGTCAGAGGACTAAATATTAAAATAACATCGCTATTCAATTATTTATTCATTAAGTTGCCAAAATTTTAAAGGCGATTAGAGAAAATTTAAGGTAGGGCAAGCACACTTTCATAACTGTTGTTAAAAATGTAAATTGCTGCTATCTTATTGGAAATAAGTCTAGCAATTACGGTAGTCTCCCCTTATTCTCCAGGAATATGTTTCAAGACCCTCAGTGGATGCCTGAAACTGGGGAAAGTATCAATTTTTACATGTACTGTTTTTTTTAAATCTGATGATACAGGGAGCTGCTATACTTAGTACAGACTAACAGATAGGTAGCATATACATCATGAGTATACTGGACAAAGACATGATTCATATTCTTCATTGCAACAATGTGGAACAGAGTAAGATTTCACTTACATGCATTTTAAAACTAATAAATTGTTTCTGGAATTTTTCCATGTAATATTAAAAATTAATATATTACATGCATTTTAAAATTAAGTTACATCAATATGCATTTTAAAACTAATGGCATGCATTTTAAAACTAATGGCATGCATTTTAAAACTAATTTGTTTGTTTCTGGAATTTTTCCATGTAATATTTTCAGACCATTGTTGACTATAGGTAACTAAAACCACGGAAAGCAAAACCATGGATGAAGTAGAGCCTACTATAGTTCCTTCTTTCCCCTAGTTATAGTAGTCCCATTTCTGATCATCTATTTTGTAGAGATCATAGCCATATTTTATTTACATATAAAAGAATGTTTATTGCAGCATTTGTTATAATGGAAAAATGTCCATCAATAGGGAAATAAATCATGTTATATCCAAGTCATGAAATACTATGCAGCCACCAAAAAGAATGCAGTCTTGGAAAAAGAAATCCTCAAGATATACTGGATACATATTATTAAGTTTTCTTTACATTTATCAATATAATAAAATTATAATTCATTCCTTTTATTTCCATAATTTCCATTTATTGTATTACTAATTAGACTGAAAAGTTTTTTTCAAGGTCTTATTGGCTATTTGTATTTTCTTTTCTATGGATAGCCTCTTAAGCTGCTTGTAAAACAATTAAGATTTTCATATTTTCCTTATCAATTTGCAAAAATGTACTATACATAAGGTTGCTCTCTTTGACCATCAAATCTTGCTATACATGTTTATATACTACACAGTAGTGTATACAGAGTGATCTTTCTCATACACAAATGTACATTTAAATAGTTAAATCAATCAATAATTTATTAGCTCTTGTATTGGATTTAAAATGTACATTCTTGCCCAAAGAGTATACAGATGATTTCCGCTATTTTCTTCAAGTACTTGTAAAGTTTTGCTTGTTTGCTTATTATTGACATGTAAAGCTTTAATCCATCTAGAGTTTATTTTGGTGGATGAAATGAGTTAGGAATCTGACTTTCCTCATTGATGTAGGGTTTTTTCCTGAAACATCAAGCAGGGAGATGATGCCAAGATGGCGACAGAGGTGGTCAGAGTGTGTGAATCTTCATATAAATGAGTGGGTACGGGGATGAATATGCATGCAAGTGTGTCAGCAAGAGGTGTATGACACCACTGGCTGAGTGGGGATGCAGGAACAAATGGCCTGAGCTCTCCTGCTGAGACAACTGCCCAGTGCGCTGCTACTCAGATCCCAGCATAATCCATGACCCAGAGGCAAGCACAATCTCTACAACCCTACCCAGAAGAAAATGGTGAAAAACACATGCTGCCAGCAGTGCCTGCCACCACAGCCTCAGCGCCAGATCAGACATTGGCAGCAAGGACAGTAGAGAAAATACACTGGAGGAACTTGTAGCTGAACGCCAGCAGAGGACAAGATGCAAAAACATTACTACCACCTTTATCCTGGTAACAAAGCAGAGACAGGTTCTGGCCTGCCATGTGAACTGCAGAGCTTCTCCCTGAGACTGAGGGATGAATTTGACACCTCTCTGAGGCTGATCACTGTCAACCCAGAAAGGTACCCTGAGTACAGTATCTCCAGAGGGACAGGCTCCAATGAGGAGCCCCAGCCCCCTAACCAAAGAGCCCCAGCCCCCTAACCAAAACATTTGTGGGTCTACAGCTGCAATCAGAGTTGAAGAATCCAACCTGCAGTGGATAAGTGGGGGTTAGTTTTAAACTGACCGAGTTCCCATCCCCCAGCAATTCACAAGATGTGTGATACAGGCAGAAAGTATTCAGATCAGCACACATGGAGAGGGCTGAAGACAGACTACTCAGTTGGGGGCAGTTTACAGCCTGTCCCCAACCATACAGTGAGCAGGGGGACAGATCTGGAAGAGAGAGCCCCATACCTTCTGCTGTGAGCCACGAGAAGCAGTGCTTGGGTCATTACAGGGAAACTGAGGTTTCAGAAACTGCCACAAGAGGAGGCTCAAGAATTATAAAAGGTTTTTTGCCCCCTGCACACTTCATACAGTTTGCGGTGGGGGAAGTATATACTCCTCTTCCCTCTTCTTTTTTCACATAAGGTTATAGATGAGTATGAAAAATCTCTTCATATTGTCAGTTTCAGTTTTTTCTTTTCCTTTTTTCTCTTTTTTACTGGTTTGTCTGTTTGTTGGTTTGCTTGTTTTTCCTTCTCTTCTTTGTTCTCCTCATTGTCCTTTCTTCTCCCTTCTCTCATTTTCAGTTCCTTTCCTTTCCCTTATGTTATTTTGTACCCAAGGGAGACACATACATTCCCATTGTATGGACATACTGTGAGGTGCTGGGAATTGGGTCCTTGGGGCCACACCCCAATCAGTGAACACTGATCTACAGGCAACTTTTGAAACTTACCACTCCCCAGCACACTTTATTCAAACCTCAAAGCTGCAAAAGGACAGCACAGCTTCCTGTCCCCAATGCTGCTTCAAAATCAAACATATCCAAAGTCTTTACCAAAGTTAGAACAGGGAATTGAGCAAAAAGAAGTGAAAGCCACTCCTTCTTACTGAGCAACACAAGTAAAGAGAAAGGAAAATCCATCACAAATGAAGATAAATCAATGAAAACACACAGGTACCCTACAAATTCCTAAAAGGATAGTACACAAGAATACAGGCTTTGGAACTCAAAGAATGAAGACTTCCCAGGCCACTGGTCTCAAATCACAAATACAGAGATTAAGGAATGATTGGAAAAGATGAAAAAGGACCAAGAAGGGAAACACAAAACATGAAAGAATTAATTACAGAGATGCAAGCTAAAAACAATACAGTCAATGAAATAAATAATAAACTGACAAGCATGAAAATTAAATAGGCAGAAGAAAGAATGTCAGAACTTGAAGACCAAAATATAGAACTAATCCACTCTGTCAAAACATAGAAAGGAAGCTTTAAAAGAGGGAACAAATCCTTAAAGAGAGGTGCAATTAAACAGAGAGACTGAACTTATGCCTGATCAGAATCCCTGAAGAAAAAAAAGGAGAATGAGAGCACTGTGGAACACATTCAACAAGTTCATCCAAGAAAACTACCCATGTGAGATGCAATCATACAACACAAGACATTCAGAGAAAACCTGCAAGGCATCAAAGAAGAAAACCAACTCCTAGACACATAGTAATTCATTTAGACAATGAAGGTATAAAGGAAAAAATCCTCAAGGTGGCAAGAGAGAAAGGTCACACTACCTATCAGGGAAGACCAATTAGAATAGCAGAAGACTTATCTACACTACAGGCTAGAAGAGATTGGAGTCCAATATTTAAAGTTCCCAAAGATAAACAATTCCAACCAAGAATATCAAACCAAGCCAAGCTTCATCAGTGATGGAGAATTAAAATCATTCCCAGACATTCAATCCCTAAGAGTTTATGCTCCCTCCAGACCAGCTTTACAAGAGACACTTAAAAAGGTATTAAGCACAAAAGAAAGAAAAAAAGAATGACCCCATCCCTCTCAAGAATGCAAAAAAACAGAGATGCATCATGACTGCAAAATTGAAAACATACACATATGTCAACCCCCAAATCAAAAGAAAACCAACCAACAAACAAACAACAACAACAAAACTTTAAAAGGGCCTCATGACAGGAATAAGCTCTCACATCTAAATAATCAAGGTGAACGTAAGTGGGGTAATGTACCATTGAAAAGACATAGAATGGCAAAATGGATTTTAAACAAACACTAGCCAACAATATGCTGCCTCCAGGAAACACATCTAACCAGAAAGGACACTCACAGACTCAAAGTTAGAGAATGGAAAACAAACTTTCAAGTGAATGGAAAACAAAAGAAAGCAGAATTTGCAATCTTAATATCAAACAAAACAACCTTTTTTACTATCAAAAATTGAAATAAGATATGTGAGAACACTACATAATGAAGAAAGTTTCAATCCATTAACAATATCCATGCTAAACATATATGCACCCAACACAGGAACACCAGCTTTTATAAAAGAGCTACTAAGTAAACTAAAAAAAAGTATTGGCTCTAACAATATCATAGCTGGGAACTTAAATACCCCCACTGACAACCCTAGATAGATTATCAAGGCAAAAAGTCAACAAGATCTGGAACCTCAACTTGATATTGACCAAATAGATGCAAACAGAACACTCCACCCAACAGCCATGGAATATACCTTCTACTCATCACCACATGAAACATATTCCAAGATCAATCACATCCTCAGCCATAAATTAAGCATAAACAAATTTCATTAGATTGAAATACTGCCATGCGCCTTATCAGACCACAAAAATAAATTTCAACACCAACAAAATTCCCCCAAAACCCACAATGACATGGAAACTAAGCATGATACTGAACAACCCCTTAGTCAACACAGAAATCAAAGAAGAAATTTAAAGGTGCCTGGAAACAAATACAAATAAAATTACCAAAACCTCTGGGATGCCATAAAAGCAGTACTAAGAGAGGAATTTATAACTCTATGAACAAACATCAAGAAAATAGAAAGATCACAAATCAACAGCCTAATAAATCACCTAAGGGAACGAGAAAGACAAGTCCATCAAAACCCTAACTTCAGCAGAAGAATCCAGATCACCAAAGTAAAAGCTCAAATACAGGACATAGAAGACAAAAATATCACAGCAAAAAAACAACAAAATGAAAAGCTGGTTCTTTGAAAGGATAAAAAAGATTAATGGAACCCCAGCCAAACAGACCAAGAAAAAGAGAGAAAAATCCCAAATAAACACATTCAGAAACACAAAAGATCAAGTCACAACTGACTCCAAAGAAATACACAAGATTATCTGAGATTCCTATGCTTACCTGTATGATAACAAACTCAAAAACATAAATGCAATGGAGAACTTTCTGACATCATACAACCTTCCAACGTTGAAACAAGAAGAAACTGAGACCCTAAATAGACCAATAACAATCAAAGAAATTGACTCCATTATTAAAAAACTGCCTACTACAAAAAAAAGTTCTGAACCAGATGGCTTTCCAGCAGAATTCTATAAAACATACAAGGAAGAGCTGATACCAATCCTATCAAAATTATTCCAGGCAATTGAGAAAGATGAAACTCTCCTCAAATCATTTTATGATGTTAACATCACAAGGATACCTAAACGAGATAAAGATCCAACAAAGAAAGAGAACTACAGGCTAATATCCCTGATGAACACAGATGCAAAAATTCTCAACAGGATTCTAGCAAATCAGATCTAACAACACATCTCAAAAATCATCCACCATGACAAAAAAGTCTTCATCCCCAGGCTGTAAGCCTGGTTCAACATCCAAAGGACCATAAAGTAATTTGATATATCAAAAGATGTAAAAACAAAGGCCACATGATAATACTGTTAGACACAGAAAAAAACTTTCAACAAAATCCAGCATCCCTTCTTAATAAAAATTCTTCAACACCTAGGCATAGAGGGAATATACCTCAAAATAGTAAGAGCCATCTATGATAAACCCATAGCCAACATATTGCTAAATGAATAGAAATTGGAAGCATTTCCCCTGAAAACCAGAATAAGACAAGGCTACTCACTCTCACCCCTCCTGTTCAACATAGTGTTGAAAGTCCTAGCTAGAGCCATCAGACAAGACAAGAAAATCAGGGTATCCAAATAGGAAAAGAGGAAGTCAAGTTATCCCTCTTTGCAGACAATATACTCCTATACCTTGAAAACTCAAGAAAATCTGCCAAAAATGTCCTTGCATTGATAAAAGACTTTGTCAGAGTCTCAGTGTACAAAATAAACATGCAAAAGACAGTCTCATTCTTATACACCAACAATAGGCAGAGGACCAACTAAAGAAAAAATATCATTCACAATAGCCAGGAAGAAAAATTGAAATATCTCAGCATCTTTCTAACCAGAAAAGTGAAAGAACTTTACGACGAAAACTATAAAACACAGCTCACAGAAATTAAAGAAGACACAAACAAATGGAAAAATACTCCATGCTCATGAATTGGAAGAATCAGCTTTGTAAATTGTCCATCCTACCAAAGGCAACTTACAGATTCAACACAATACCCATTATGTTACCAACATTATTCTTCTCTGGAAACAACAATACAGAAATTTACATGGAAACACAAACAACCACAAATAGAGAAAACAATTCTCAAGAAAAGAAACAAAGTGGGAGGTATCACACTTCCAGACTTTAAACTTTATTATAAGGCTACAATAATCAAAACAACCTGGTATTTGTACAAGAACAGGAATATTGACCAAAGGAACAGGATAAGAATCCTGGAAGCAAAATCTCAATTTTTCAACCAACTCATCTTCAACAAAGCCTCCACCAACAATCACTGGAAAGAGGAGAACCTATTCAGTAACTGATGCAGAGAAAACTGGCAGATCACATGCAGAAGATTGAAGCAGGACCCCCATCAATCACCATACACAAAATTAACTCTAAATGGATCAAAAACCTAAACGTAAAATACCAAATTTTAAGAATCTTAGAAAATGCAGGAGACACCTTATGGAAATCAGAATAGGCAACCAATTGCTGATCAAAATCTCAAAAGCCCATGCCATAAGAGATAAGATAGACAAGTGAGACCTTATCAAACTGAAAACCTCTGTAAAGCAAAAGAATCCATCAAGAGAGCAGGGAGACAGCATAGAATGGGAAAAAATATTTGCCATCTGTATATCTGATAAAGATCCAGGATCTACAAGGAACTCAAACATGTCAAAAGGAAAAAAAACAAACAACCCCATATAAATGTGGGCAAGAATAAAACTAGAAATTAACTCCAAGAAAATTCACAAAACCAAACAAAAACATGAAAAAATAAAAAGTGGTCAAAGACATGAATAGACACTTCTCAAAAGAACATAGGAGCAGCCAATAGAAGCAGATATATGAAAAAATGCTCAGTCTCACTAATCATCAAAAAAATGCAAATTAAAACCACACTGAGGTACCATCTAACTCCAGTCAAGATGGCCACCATCATCAATAACTCAAAAACAATACATGCTGGAGAGGATGCACGGAAAAGGGAACACTTCTACAATGCTGGTGGGAGTATAAACTAGTACAACCTCAGTGGAAAACAGTGTGGCGATTCCTGAAAGATCTAAAAATCCACTTTCCATTCGACCCAGAAATCTCCTCTGTAGGAATATACCTGGAAGAACCCAAATCATTCTACAAAAAAAGATACCTGCACACATGTATTTATTGCATCATTAGTCACAACAGCAAAAACATGGAAGCAACCACCTGTGCACAGAAAATAGACTGGATTTTTAAAAATTTTGATACATATACATGATGGAATATCATGCAGTCATTAAAAAGAACAAAATTACCTGGGCTCGGTGGCTCGGCCTGTAATCCCAGTGCTTTGGGAGGCTGAGGTGAGTGGATTGCCTGAGCCCGAGGGTTCGAGACCTGCCTGGGCAACTTGGCGAGACCTCATCTCTACAATAAATCAAAAATTAGCCGGGCGTGGTAGCGTGTGCCTGTAGTTCCAGCTACTTGGAAGGCTGAGGCGGAAGGATCGCCGGAGCCCAGCAGGTCAAGGCTGTGGTGGCTGGGAGCGGCCACTGCACTCCAGTCTGGGCGACAGAGAGAGACTCCAACTCAAAAAAAATTATGGGCTTTGCAGAAACTTGGATGGATTTAGAGTCTATCATACTTAGCGATCTATCACAGAAACAAAAAACTGAGTACCACATGTTCTCACTCATAATCAGACCCTGAACATTTATTATAATACTATAAGAAAGGTATTGGCAGTAGTAGGGCACTGCCAGCAGATGAGGGAGGCACACAACATCAGTAAGCGTACCTGATCTCAATCCCGACAAAGTGTAGACCAAAGGGAGGACCAAACTTTACCAGTATGATGACCACTTATGTACCTAATCCTGAATTGTAACCCACATCTTTAAAATAAAATAAAATAAAATAAAATAAAAAAAAAAACAGAAAGCAAGAGCTCCAAGAAGGAGGCCAGACATAACCAGGCAGTATTCTTGAGGGATACTGAGGGAAAGCCAGGAAGAAAAAAAAATCAGGTAAAGCCAGGAAGAAAAAAAAAATGAGGTATGGAAAGTTGGCCCTTGGAATAGAAGTTTCCCCATGTAAAGAGAATAAGCCAACCAGAGAAGAAATTTTCCTTCTTGGATGCCACATATCTCCAACTTCTTCTAAACTGCTTGGTCACTAATATAAATTTATGCAATCCTGCCATTCAACTTTAGATTTGAAGGGACTTGAACATAACAAAAGAAATTAGCACGACAAAGAATTTATTCATGCTATTTGTTGGCAAATAAAGGTCAGAATAAATCTTCTTCATTTAAAAATAAATAAATATAAAAAGACAAAATAATATCTACAAAGATATTATGCCCTATAAAAAGGAAATAAATACAACATGTAAGAGGTAATTATCATATTCTTAACACAAATATAGCAGAAAATATAAGTAAATTTTGAAAAGCATTTATGTATGCTCTTACAAAATTAAAGAAAACACTCTGGACTCTCCAAACAATGAACGTAAAGATAAGCTAAGAGAAAATTTCTTAAACAAACAAAAATTAACAGATTCACTAAAAGAACAGAATGCCTTAACAGAATCTCAAGTTGCACTAAAACTTGTAAAGGTTAGAATTTATACCACAGAAAATTCTGTAATTTATATGGAGGACAAACTTATAAACCTAGACAAGATTGAAAAGAAAAGGGACAAAAATACTAAAATGACCAAAAATATTTTTAAAATTATAGAAGATATAAAATGAAGATTCAACATATAAATAATGTATTTTGATAAGGAGGAAATCTAAACATGAGACGATATATCTAATACTGAATAAGAAACTTTCCTCAAAAGTATAGCTTGCTGTGGTTGTTGGTTTTCTTATCTTGGAAGAATGAAGAAAAGAGAAAAAGCATTAGTTAGTTTTATAAACCATAATCGCTCCTAGCAGTAATAAGAATTTTGTCTTGGACAGCACATTTGGCCACTAAGAAATTTTAGTTCCTAATTAAACTTGTCTTCCCAGCAAGTAAAATAGATGCACCAATAAGAAATAAGCAGTCTATTTTTAAGTAAAACTCAATAGGAAAGAAGTCCATGAGAGGAGACTGGCATCTGATATGACCACTGTAAGAACTTGGACAATCAGCAGAGTCTCTGGTTTAATGAACAGAATTTGTGAATTGGGAACATTATACAGGACACAGCCAAATATGAAATCCTCCTGGCACCCTTTGACTTTTACCTTTGAACAAAAAGTCATTTTTATCATATTTGCCATTAACAATGCCCAACCAGAGAAAGAACATTTGAACACCTGAACAAGGTTAGGAAATGTGAATGTAGTTGGCCTAAAGCGGGTAGAAAGAATCCCTTGCCACTTTTTTGTTCACCATCCCCAATAAATTACCCTCTTTTCCTTTTTTATTTTTTGAAATATTTACTTTTTTACTGATGCATAATAGGTGTACATATTTTTGGAGTATTTGTTGATTTAATACATTCATATAATGTGTAAAGTTCAAATAAAGGTAAATGGAATATCCATCACCTTAAATATTTCTCTGTTCTTTATGCTAGGAATATTCAAATTATTCTCTCCTAGCTATTTTGAAATGTGTAATAGATTATTGTTAACTATAGTCACTATACTGATCTGTCAAACACTAGGTCTTACTTCTTCTATCTAACACTTCCCAGTCTCTGGTAACCACCATTCTACCTCCATTATCTTGAGATGCACTTTTCTTTTTTTTAAGAAACAGGATCTTATTCTGTTGCCCAGGATGGAGCACAATGGCAAGATCACAGCTCACTGCAGCCTTGAACTCCTGGGCTCAAGTGATCCTTCCACCTCAGCCTCACAAGTAGCTGGGACAATAGGTGTGTGCCACCACACTCAGGTAATCTTTTTTTAATTTTCGTAGAGACAAAAATTACATTACCCAGGTTGGTCTCAAACTACCGTCCTTAAGTGATTCTCCTGCCTTAGCCTACCAAAGTGCAGGGATTACAGGCACAAGCCACAGCAACTGGCCAAGATGCACTTTTTTAGCTCCCACATATCAGTGAGAATATTAGCTATTTATCTTTCTGTGCCTGGCTTATTTGACTTCACAGAATGACCTCCAGCTCCATCTGCATTGCTGCAAATGACAGGAATTCATTCTTTTTTATTATTTCCTTTTTTAAATGCACTATTCATTGACTTACAATAGTGTGTTTGGAGACAAGTGAGGTGAGCCATTTTGCCTCGTCTATATTCCTTTAGCTTAATTAGAGTTATTCTACAACAAATAAAATTACTGGAATGAATACAAATCTAATCTTTTTGTTGCTGACCAAAAAGCTTCACCTTATACAGAGCACAATGAATTAATTATGATGAGTATTTTTAAAGATTAAAAAAAGTCCTTAAAAAGTAATTTCCATTTTTTTTCAAAAATGGCAGATTGACCTAGATCACTCCCTCACAGTATTACATATGAAACAAAACTATAAAGTTTTTCAACAGGGAAAGATTGCTTCTTAAGAATTTGATATCCAGACAAATTGTCATCCACTTGTAAAGACAACAGAAAGATATTATCAGATATGTAAGGACATATAAAAATATGCCACATATGTGTCCTGGAGGAAAAATAAAAGCTTAAAGGCATATTCCAGTCACAAAGTGTTTAGGTAAGAGAAAAAAAAACTCATTAATATGTAAATTGTGCTATAAAAGAAATGGGAATAAATATTGCCACCACTTAAACTCAGAATTATATTCAAATAGCTCCAAAAATATAAACTAGAATAAAAAGGTATAACAATCATTGAAAGAAAAAATACTTGATTTAAAAATAATAATCTAAGCCTGGCTCGGTGGCTCAGCCTGTAATCCTGTGCCTTTGGGAGGCTGAGGTGAGTGGATTGCCTGAGCCCGTGGGTTTGTGAGCCAACTGGGCAGCGAGACCTCATCTCTTCAATAAATAAAAAAAAAATCAGCCAGGCATGGTAGTGCATGCCCGTAATTCCGGCTACTTGGAAGGCTGAGGCGGAAGAATCGCCGGAGCCCAGCAGGTCGAGGCTGTGGTGGCCGGGAGCGGCCACTGCACTCCAGTCTGGGCGACAGAGTGAGACTCCAACTCAAAAAAAAAAAATAATAATAATAATAATCTAAGTAGTAACTGAGGTAAAAATAATCTAATATGCAAATAGAAATCTGGAAACTGCAGGAAGAAAAAAGGGTACAAATTTCCTCAATTCACATAAGAAAAACAATCAATATAGTTTAATTCTTAATGTGAATAATTAGAAAAATATATTTTCTTTTTTTAATACTTTCTTTTATTTTAAAGATATGGAATATAAGTCAGGATTAGGTATATAAGTAATCTATATGCAGGTGAAGTTTGGGCCTCCAACTAATCCTCACTTCTTCTGGTTTAGGATCAGGTGTCCTTTATGTTGTAGAAAAATATATTTTCAAGTAAGTTTTTTTTAATATAAAAATAACTTTTAGTGAAAATTAAAACAAATACCTACCCTACAAATTACTAAAGAACAAAAAAAGCAATACTGCATGGTTTTAAAAGACACAAAACCAAGGGAACAACAGAAACTTTTTTTTTTTCAGTCGGGGTCTCACTCTGCCACTCAAGCTAGAGTGCAGTTGCATGATCACAGCTCACTACCACCTCAACCTCCTTCGCTCATGCAATCCTTCTACCTCAGCCTCCTGAGTAGCTGGAACTCTAGGCATGTGATTCCATGCTCCGTTAATTTTTTAATGTTTTTAAAGACGAGGTCTTGCTATGTTGCCTCGGCTAGTCTCGAATGTCTAGGTTCAAGCAATTCTCTTGCCTTGGCCGCCCGTAATGCTAGGATTATAGGCGTGAGCCTTAGTTCATAGCCAGTTTTTAAAAATTCAAATCATGTGTCAGAAATAAAATCAAATATATCAATGAATATTCAAATAAAAAAACTGCATGTCAAAAGAGTCATATCTAAGTCCAAATTATTCTGAAAAATTAATAGCAAGTACTAACATAGTGCTTAGTACCCTGTAGGTACTACCACAAGCATTTTACTCTAGTAGCTCATTTAAATCCTCAAACATCCCCATTTTGTAGATTGTAAAACTGAGGTAAAAGAAAGATAAGTAAGTAATTTGCTTAAGGTCATACGGGTGACCTTATGTGGCAGAGCTAGCTAGGATGAAAGCCAGTCTGGCTCCGGAGGACATGATATTGATCACAACTGTGCCTCTCAGACAGGGCTGATAAGCTCTCTTAGCCCTGCAGATCTATAGTATCTCTCTGTTGCCTTCATTTACAGATAAAGTGACAAAAAAATCATATCATAGAAACAAATAAATATTGTAGAATTAAGGACAAAAAGTATTAATTGAATGAAAAGAGAATAATTTAAAATAACTAAATAAAATTGGAGATGGTTATTATAATACAGTTCAAGAATTAGATCTACTTAGAAATAACAAAGGATTTTGGTGATGTGACCAGTTATGAGACTTATTTAATATATGCAATTACCACATTTATATTATATGCTTATACTACACAATGGAGAAAGAGTCTACCCAATATAGCTCCCAAAACACATAAAATAAGCTGGGTGCAGTGGCTTACGTCTGCAATCCCAGCACTTTGGGGGGCGGAGGCGAGAGGATTGCCTGAGCCTACTAGTTCAAGACCAGCCTGAGCAACATGGCAAGACCTCGCCTCTACAACAAATCAAAAAATCAGCCAGGTGTGGTAACGCATGCCTGTGGTTCCAGCTACTGGGAAGGCTGAAGTGGCAGAATCACCTGAGCCCAGCAGGTCGAGGCTGCGGTGGCCATGAGCATGCCACAGAGTGGGTGACAGAGTGAGACTTCAACTTAAAAAAAAAAAGTAGCCGGGATCGGTGGCTCAGCCTGTAATCCCACGCCTTGGGAGGCTAAGGTGAGTGGATTGCCTGAGTCCGCGGGTTCGAGACCCACCTGGGTAACTTGGCGAGACCTCATCTCTACAATAAATCAAAAAATCAGCCGGGAGTGGTAGCCCGCGCCTATAGTTCCAGCTACATGGAAGGCTGAGGCGGAAGGTTCGCCGGGGCCCAGCAGGTCGAGGCTGCGGTGTCCAGGAGTGACCACTGCACTCCAATCTGGGCGACAGCATGAGACTCCAACTCAAAAAAAAAAAAAAAGTAAAATATTTAGAAATAGAAAACAATAAAAGTATATGACCTATATGAAGAAATCTGTAAAAGTTAGCTGAAGGTACATGATACGAGTTAACTAGTGCTATGCTTCTGGATGGGAAGACTTAGTTATGGTTAATAGGCAAACTCTAATCAAATTAAATCTCATATTTAAAGCAATCCCAGCAAAAATCTGAAGCAATGTTTCTTACTTGACATTTTCACTCAAAAATTTCTCTAAAATTATGCACAAATAATAATAAGCAAGGAAATACTAAAAATGCAGAAACCTTATAGGGCTTATTAAAATAGATGTCTAAACTTAGTACAAAGCTAAACTAATAATACTAAAATTGAACCAAGGCAATAAGAAACAATGGAATAGGACATAAAGTCCAGAACCGTGTTAACCTGTAAGTTTACATGAAATAAGTTCAAATCACTGATAAATTATTAATAAATGGTTATATAAGTTAAAGCGATACTCTATCCCCACCTATCACCATACACAAAAATCAACTCAAAGTGGATCAAAGACCTAAATGTAAAACCTCAAACTGCAAGAACCTTACAAAATGCAGAAGGCACCCTTACAGATATTGAAATAGGCAACCAATTCCTAATCAAAACCTCTAAGAAGCCAGGTTCGGTGGCTTAGCCTGTAATCCCACACTTTGGGAGGCTGAGGTGAGTGGATTGCCTGAGCCTGCGGGTTCGAGACCCACCTGGGCAACTTGGCGAGACCTTATCTCTACAATAAATAAAAAAATTAGCCAGGCGTGGTAGCGTGCACCTGTAGTTCCAGCTACGTGGAAGGCTGAGATGGAAGGATCGCTGGAGCCCAGCAGGTTGAGGCTATAGTGGCCGGGAGCATGCCATTGCACTCCAGTCTGGGTGACAGAGTGAGACTCCAACTCAAAAACAAAACAAAACAGCAACAAAAAAAAACCTCTCAAAGGCCCATGCCATATGAGATAAGATAGACTAAGTGGGACTTCATCAAACTGAAAACTTTCTGCAAAGCAAAAGAAATCATCAAGAGAGTGGGGAGATAACCCACAGATTGAGAAGAAATATTTACCAACTGTCTCTCTGACAAAGGCCTAACATCCAGGATCTACAAAGAAGTCAAAAGTGCCAAAAGGAAAAAAACAAACAACCCCATTAAAAAATGGGCAAAAGACATGAATAGACAATCTCAGAAGAAGACATTTGAGCAGCCAACAGACTCATGAAAAAATGCTCAACCTCACTAATCATCAAAGAAATACAAATCAAAATCACATTAAGATACCACCTAACTCCAGTCAGGATGGCCATCATTAATAACTCAATAAATGACAGATCCTGGAGAAGAGACTCGGAAAAGGGAACACTTCTACACTATTGGTGAGAGTATAAATTAGTATAGCTTCTGTGAAAAACAGTGTGGTGATTCCTAAGAGATCTAAAAAATCGACCTTCCATACGACCCAGCAATCCCCCTTGTAGGAATATACCTAGAGGAATTCAAATCATTCTACAAAAAAGATACCTTCACACACATGTTTGTTGCAGTTCTATTCACAATAGCAAAAACAGGAAAGCAACTGTGCTACCCATTGAAAGTGAACTGGATTTTTTTTTTAAATGTGGTACCTATACATGAGGGAATATTACACAGTCATAAAAAAGAACAAAATTATGGACTCTGTAGCAACTTGGACAGATTTGGAGTCTATCATATTCAGTTACTTATCACAGAAACACAGAACTAAGTATCACATGTTCTCACTCATAAGTGGATCCTGAACATTTAACATAATACTACAAGAAAGGGATTGGCAGTAGCAGGACACTGCCAGGGGAAGGGGGGCGGCACATAACATCAATAAGGGTACCTGGTCCCAAACCAGGCGAAGTGTGGATCAATGGGAGGCCCAAACTTCACCACCTGGATGATGACTACTTATGTACCTAATACTGAATTTTACCCATCTTTAAAACATAAATAAATAAATAAATTTTTTAAAATTAAAAAAATAAGTCAATCCTTCATAAACTGATTTCTAACATGGTTTCTGGAACAAGAAATGTTCAAATGAAAGTGATGGGGTTTTTTATATTACTAGTAATGTAGGTGAGAATCTCCAGAAAAATCACTAAAGAATATGTTCTCAATAGTAGAGCCAACATGTATGATAAATAAAAATGCAAGTACATGCATTATACATCGATATCCAGGAACACCTGTCATTTAAAAGAAAGGAGATAAGTGTAATAAAAGTTGCATTCAAGTTTAAGAAATGTTCTATGAATATTGTCTTTTTTTTAAAAAAGTCATCACCTCCGATTTACCTTCTAAAGTTTTTACATAATGACTACCAAAGGATTACAGTAAAGCACATTTGGTCTAAATGACTTGGAGAAGCTTGCTGGCATCAAAATCAATAAACCATTAATATTCTTCCTAGGGAAATACGTAAAACAGAACTAAAGAAAACATCTGAACTCAGGAGTAGGTTAGTGAGTTTATGGTAATAGAATACTATTCTAGCCTCTCCAGGGAATAAATTGGATGGCTCTTATTTCAGAGAATGTGTCCTGTTTTAAGCTAAGATAGTCTAGTTTAGAAGAAATATAAATGAAAATGCTCTTCTAGTCTATGTTGCCAATCTGTAAATTGGGGGTGGAGGGGGGCGGAGGCACTCCTAATTCATTCCTTTAAAAAGCATTCTAAAAGCTCAGATCTGCCAAATCCTTTTGCTAGGGATTGCCAAAATTGAATGAGGGAAGATCAAAAACAAAGTTATTGTCAATGTTGTTCGTTCTTCAATACATATAGACTGAGCCCAACAATACTTTTAAATTCTTTTTTTTTTTTTTTTTTTGGCTTGATCTTCTTGAATCCTGAAGCTTACTAACTTCTAAAGACTTAAATTGAACCACTTTGTATCAGACCATAAATAGTCTTTGTTTTTTTGTTTTTCTGAGTCAGGATCTCCCTCTGTCGCCCAGACTGGAGTACAGTGGCATGATCACGGCTCACCGTAGACCTAATCTCCTGGACTCAGGTGATCCTTCCGCCGTAGACTTCTGAGTAGCTAGGACTACAGGCACAAGACACCATACCTCACTATTTTTTCTTATTTTTTTGTAGATATGAGGTCTCACTGTGTATGTTGCCTAGGCTGATCTCAAACTCCTAGGCTCAAGCAATTCTCCTGCCTCCACCTTCCAAAATGCTGGGATTATACACATGAGCGATCACACCCGGCCCAGACCATAAATAATGATATACTTGTTTTTGTTTTTGTTTTGTCGCAGTTTTAGTAAACACAAAATTTTATATTTTCATCAACTTTAAAGATATACGGTTAAATGAATGTTTACCTTAATTTCAGATAGTATTTTGACAAATGCTATCTGACTGTCACTGTTTGATTAAAACAAAATATCTGGCCGGGTGCAGTGGCTCAAACCTGTAACCCCAGCACTTTGGGATGCCAAGGCGAGAGGATTGCCTAAGCCCGCGGGTTCAAGACAACATGGTGAGACCTTGTCTCTACAATAAATCAAAAAATTAGCTGGGCATGGTAGCGCACACCTGTAGTTCCAGTTACTTGAAAGGCTGAGGCGGAAGGATTGCCTGAACCCAGTAGTCGAGGCTGTGGTGGCCGGGAGCGTGCCATTGCACTCCAGCCTGGGTGACAGAGTGAGACCCAAACTCAAAAAAATAAAATAAATAAAATAAAATAAAAATATATATAAAACTTTAAAAGTCATTTCACTCACCTTTTGAAATATCTCATAGCTGCATTTATTATATTTTAATTTATAGAGCCAAGCAAGTCAGGATAAAATTTGCCTTGACTCAACAAAGAGATGTCAACAGCAAAATTTACCCGATGACAATAAGGTTAATTGAAGCATTTTTCTCTGTTTGTGCATTTCAGTTATTTCATTCATATTTTGTTTTCTTAGATGTTCTAGTCTTTTTTTTAAAAAAGGCTTTAAAGCTCTTTGTTCTTTTGTGTTTTGTTTGTTTTTTAAATGTATTTAAGTTTTAATTTTGTAAGGTAGACTTTATTTCAAAAATTTTTTAACTAAGAAATTAGACTATCATTTTATTTCCCAGTTTTCTGTCCATATGTAATTTAAAGCTCAGCAAAAATAGCTGAGGGATCCTTTGTTTCTACTCCCAAGCCAAATGATCATTGCAAAAATTCAGAATTCTCTCAGTTGTCATTGAATATGAATGAGCACCTAAAAAACCAGTACACTTTGCAATATTATTTACTCTTTTAAAAACCACGCAAAAGTCTAGGACAGATTTTTGGCATACTTATCCCTGAGATATATTTTTATAAGTAAATTACAATCTTCTGAATAAAAGAGATAAGTATAAATCAACTCAGATTTGAACAAACTCTAATCAGGTTAGCTCTTTAGTTTACCTAAACCACCTTACTTTCCTAATGGTTTCACAATTAAAATCTGCTGTGATAATATTATAGGATTTCATAAATTGAAAAGGGCATTTCCTAATTGTTAAAAACATTAATGTAAAATACTTTCTATAATAAGTAACATTGATATTATAAAAAGCAAAGTAAATGTGCTTTGTAATAATTAAAACATTACATATTTAAATGCTAATTTTAAAGCAGGAAACGTTATCTTAATAGTAATGGAAAAGATGTTATCCTCATAGAAATGGAAAAAGTGAGGTCCATATTTATAAACCACATATTCTATCACACTTATATCTTCTACCACTTTAAAACTAGCACAAAACACTGCATGGGCTGTGTTTATCAGGGGATAAGGTTACTCACTGTATACAAGACTGGGACTCATACTTCTTCCAGTCATCAGTAAACTGAGACCTTAGCCTTGCCAAAACAGTCCAGGAGAAAGCCTGACAATTTAAACTCTTCTGCTGCTGTGAGGGGGCTGCTAGGAGCCTCTCATCTCTGTGACTTCCTGTGCTGCTTACAGAAAGGTGATAAAGTTTAGGTTTGGGTTTTAGGTAGTGAAGAGGCCAAGAAATGGAACCACATTCCCTGGCTCAGCATACCAGAGAGCTTTGGTGTTGTGTTTCAGGTTAAAGCCCAGCTAATTTTATAAAGATACCAGAATTAGGAATGGAAATAATGTATTTCCAACATTTACCTCTCTGTAACCAGTAAGGCCCTGGCAAAGCATGCAATCATACTGAACAGTCTCTGTTGGCCTGAGAAGCATTTTTTAGTAGCTATGCTGTCAAAACACTATCAGAATCTCCTCTGTGTACAAAGAGATACCAAGAAATGCAACTGGAGACTTCTCTGAAGGAATGTCTTCCTCAGACCAAGGAAGACTGATACAGAATGGCCACTGAGGTCACTGCCTTAGTACTCACTCTTGCACAAGGTATCATGAGCTTTGCCTAACTAGTAAGACCAATGTCACGTTCCCTCTTTTACTTAGAATCATGGAACAGTAACTCTGTAAAGAACCTCATTGGCTCTAATTTTTCATCCCTCTGGTGAGGAAGCTCAAGCCCAATGAAATTAGGCAACTTGCTGAAGGTCACCCAGAAGTGGGGCTTCCTGAGATCCAGGCAGGGGCCAATCCACTGCACAGGGCAGTGCTCCTGTGTCTACTTCAGTTCTTAAGTGACCTGTACTAGTCTGCTTTGCATTTGGTCCCTAACTGAAGCCAGGGTATTTTCTTTTCTTGATGCTTCCTTACCTTCTTTTCCTATGTTGCTAAAACCTGGAAAATAAAATCCACAAAAGAAAACAAGAGGCCAAGAATGTAATACATGACTCCATCTAGATTAATTGCATGTCATCAGCCAGCAAGCCAGTCAAAAAGAATTCCAGGAGCAGATACTTCTTCCAAAACTCATCTTCAAAGAGATTAAAAGGGCATATTCACACTGTAAATTCAACTTGTTTGCCATATAGACCAAGAAAACATGAAAATATGCTTGCCATCAAATTGAATCAAATTCATTTGATTTTCCTATGAAGACATTGAGTAGAAAGATGTTGTGAATTACCTAAGCATATCAAAAGCAGAGACAAAGGAAGTCTCAGACAGAAATAAAAAGTTTTAGCTACTCTGTCCTGTGTTCAGGTCACAGGGACTTATTAGGTTTATGTGAACATTCTCTAGAATTTTAAAATGGCTCCTCCTAGTTTATGTTCACTGTAACTTTTATCCTTTTGCCCAAAAAAGTGGCATTTAAAAAACAGTTAATATTCTTTTTTTACAGAGTTCCTCCTCTGCCCCCTTAGGGTTAAAGTCCCTCTAGCAGAAGTCAGTGATCCTGCAAGTGTTACCACTGCTTTTAGTATAGTGAGATAAATAAATTGTACCCTATTCAAGTGTGTTTTGTATGAAATAATACTCAGCTTTCATGCACCATGACAAGTCTTATTTTATTTATCAGTGAACACAACTTTCATGTGACTCTTTATTTATTGACATATTTTAATATTGCTAAGCTTACCTATTTCCTTTTTTTGTGCCAAGTCAGCAGCCAAAGCACTTGCATTTTTGCACAAAACCTAATAAAATTATGGAAAATGACAGCAAAAATAAAATTGTTGTGTTTAACATACAGGTTATAGTCATTTACTCCCCAAAGGCAAAGAAGAAAAATGGAAAAACGCAAGTAAGAATGAACATAGGACATGAGGAATAAGGTTACAGTTTAAAATGCAAACATAACACAGATATCGAGACCAGACAATGCCTCCATGCACATAATCATGCCTTGGGCTGCCTCTAAGCTATTGGAAATTAAGTGAAGTGCAACGTGAGGTTTCCAGTAAAAAGTCTCTGGTGTTCTCACCTAAATCCATGGAAGACAGTAGTCCTCATCACTAAAACCACACATAAATCAGAAAGTTGGCAGCGTTTGCTCTGGAGAGTTCAAAACTTAAGCTGTTTGGAGTCTGAACTTCCTCTCACCCTAAAGAGGATGGATCCTAACTAACTGGGATGAAACAGTGAGAGAGGATTTTCTTAAAGCTGAGAAAGACAGAGAGAGAAAGAGAGAGATTATATTTCCAGCAGTATTTAATATAGCTCTTATTGAAATGCATATATGGATTCCCATCCCAACATATTTAAGCCAAAAAATAGATAAGCTCGATATATATTTAAAAAGTGGATTTTTAAGGGGGGGGTAACAGAAAGAAAGCAGGTGCAAATAAATAATGTCTTTGCATTGGCATATTATTATGGGAATTTATTTTTCTATGTTATCATCAATTTTACCTTGCTAGACGTTTATGAAAAGAAAAGCAAAAGGCTTGCTTCTTATATCATAAGTTGCCCTTCTTAATTGAAGTGGTTGATTTCCAGGCCACAAGATGTCAGGAAGCACAGTAGAGTGGGCAGTTTGGTTTTCTATGCCAGCTGTAAACTAAGTTCCTCAAATTGTCTTTAACGTCTCAAGCAATTCAAAATAAAGACTGAGACAGAATCACAGAATGCACAGGTTCTGGGATCACCCTTCTTAACTATATGACTTTTGGTAAAATATTTAACTTCCACATATCTCTGTTTCTTCATTTTTAAAAGAGGGGGATAAAAATACCTATTTCACAGAGCACTTATGGGGGATAAAGGAAGTCATCCATATAAGGCATTTAGAACAGTACTTGGCACTCAATAAATACTGTTACCGTTATGAGTGTTCACTAAATGTGTTTTTCATGAAGAAATTAGACAGGTTTGGGGGCAAAAAAGAAAAGTCATTGAAACAAAAAATATTAAAGTGAGCAATCTGAAGCATTCTGAAAGGCTACCAGAAAGAAAGAAGTAGGATCATGGTTAAAAAGAGAGGACCTGTAACTAAACAAGAGTACCCGAAGAGCTGGAACAGACTTTTCCTTGGGGATCCTTCTTTGTTCAAATACTATATATTCACCAAGTTGCTTTTCAGTCTTGATTTATAGCTCTTGTTACTTCTGGTCTTATGTAAACTTCCTTTCTAGGAAGAAATATTTCCTATTTTAGGTTTTTAAACTAGTTTCTAGCTAAAATCAGAATTTGGTCATTGTGAGTCCATTTTTCCCTAGGACTTAATCCCTCCTCAGATTAATTGAATGGCCAACTCCCAGACTGCAAAATTGGAAGTGAAAACCCCCAGAGAATAAAAAATCCTTATCCTTCCTTTCCCAAATCCTCACAAGTTTAACTGATCATTCTCTGCTTGGGCCCTCACAATGTCCTGCTTAAGTTAATAAATTAGTAGCCTCTCGCATGCTATTCTACTTCTATATTTTCTTGTCCGGTCTTCAGTGCCCGACACTTCCACTTTACAGGATTATAGAGCACACAGAGGGCAGAGCCCTTTTCCAAATCATTGCTACCCTGTTGCTACCTAGTACATCAAAAAATCTTTAAAAATTTTAAGTGAATTGTACAAGGTGCTACTGTAGCCTATACTGTCATACAATGATTTCTTAGCTTTAGTAAAATAAAAGCCCAAGTAAATTTTTTGCCAGTTTATAATAAGAGAAAATTCTCCTTTTTAAGACTAGACAGTGTAATTTTTATAAACATATCTGAGGCTTAGTAAGATACAGACTAGTCTGGAAGAAAAAAGAATGAAACTAGTCATCTTTCCTTAATCTCAAGTTAAGAATAATTCATGATTGACAAAAATGAGTAAATCACAGTTAAAGAGCTACATGAAGATGAAAGAAGGATATAAAACAAAAGCATTTTAACACTTCAAAGGAATGAATTGGGTTGCTTTTTTGATGATTACCTATATTGGAGAGTTTCAGCTGGCTCTGCACAAACACTTCCAAGGAAGAGCACAAATGGCTTCTCCTCTCCCACACCTCATCATTCCTTTAAGATACAGATTCATATCATTTAATTCTTAGGATTGGACTTAGGTGAAAAATGACTATCCATAGATCCTGAAAGGTGGGTTGTCACTAAGTTGTAAACAGGGCAGGAAGCAAAATGAGGGGACAAAAAAATGCGTCAGATCTGCTTAAAGTCAACAGAATACATGCTGGCAGGTGTTTAACCAATTAGAAGAGCAGTTCTCTTGCCAGGTGCCATTCTACACTTTAAGAATCTGAGCAAGATCATGAATTAGAGTAATTCAATTTTTCTACACAAACTATTTCAGAAAATAGAGGAAGAAGATACACCTCCCAACTCATTTTATGAGACCAAAACTAGATAAAGATACTATAGCAAAATAATATAATGAGTCAATATCCTTTAAAAACATAGACATACAAATTAAACATGTACACACAAATAGAATTCTGCAATTTATAGAAAGGATAATACATCATGATCTAACACTGACATCTGACCACTACCATCACTTACTATACTACCAGAATAAAGAAGAAAATCCATATAACATCTGCACTGATGCAGAAAAAAGCATTTAACAAAATTCAACACCAATTGATAATTTTTTATAAAACAGCAAACTAGAAATAGAAGGGGGCTTTCTCAATCTGGTAGAAAAAAAATGTATTTTTAAAATTCCTGCAACTCTTGGTGGTATGTGTCTATAGTTCCAGCAACTTGGAAGGCTGAGGTGGAAGGGATTACCTGAGTCCAGCAAGTTGAGGCTGAAGTGGCCATGAGCATGCCACTGCACTCCAGCCTGGGCAGCAATAGTGAGACTCCAACTCAAAAAAAAAACAAAAAACCTACAACTAACATCATACTTAATGGGGAAACATGAAAACATTTTTCTCTAATATTAGGAGTAAAGTAAGAATGCTTGCCATTACCCTTTCTGTTCAACATTGTACTAGAGTTCCTAGCCAGTGCACTAAAACAAGAAAAAAATATTAACGGCACACAGAATGGAAGGCAAAAAGCACAATAAGCCAATATACTCATTTCATAATCCTGGTCTCTGTTTGGAGAAGGCTGTGTGAACCAAATCAGGTCAGTGAGGTCCAATGAGAAAAAAATTCCTTAATTTTGGATTAAGTCTTTTCTTTTGTGTTGTTACCATTTATTTTGGTGAAGAGATTCTCAAGCTCCTGACATCCACCATACAGAGCCTGAGAATAGAACTATCCAATTAGGAGCAGCTGAAAATGATCCTAGTGATACTGAGCCATGAATCATACTGATTTGAGAGTAGTACTATGCCTGAGCCTTTCAGTTATATAGCATAATAAATTCTCTTTTTGGCTTAAGTCAGTTTGAATCAGGTTTTCTGTTACTCAATGTCTAAGTCCTAATTTCTTCCTATCTTTTTTATACTCTAAATCCTCTCCTCTCCGGAGTTAGACTTATGAATTCTTTAGCCTTTTTTTCTTCCCTTGGGGTTAACTCAAAATCTAGCTTGAATAAGTAAAATAGCAACATATAAATACTATCTTGTCACAAGTATGAGATGTAAATGTAATATTAAGTTTTAAAAAAATTATTGACTGGCAAATCAAAATCAATCCTTTGTAAACTTCTTCACCAATGCAATAAGACTGACAATGTAGATTCATCTATTATACTCCTTCCAGATTCACTTTCCAGATTGCAATGATGGTGGAATAGCAATCAGACATGGCAGATATGAGCAATGTAGATGTATAATACATTTATTGTATTTATACTGATTATGAATGAAGTCATTGGGAGATATGAGAAGTATGTAGTACACATTAGATTTTCAAGAATGAAGGCTCAATGCAGTCACTTTATCTTCAACCCAAGACCATTCCCTTATAATTCCATCCTTTGTTTATTGCACAAATCCCTCCTAGATCCTTCCAAAATTTCTTCTCTAAAATAATGCTAACTAAACCACATTTTTTTCTTCACTCTGACTACTCTATGGTTCTTTATCTATCGCTATTGCCACTATAAAATAATTAATGGGAAGATTGGGCCTTATAAATAGAACTATTTTATTCTTTGCTAAGACCTCAGCTCTACTTGATCATAATGTCTTAGGATAAGTTATATGATCTCAGGAAGCATAACTTAGGAAGATGGAAAAGGAAGATTAGGAAAGGAGAAAAGCCAATAAAGAATGTTTTAATGATCAGGTTACTTCTCTGTCCAATTGAGACTCAGTCCCACTGGGGACTTTCTGATGAATCACATCTGATATACCTCAAAACTGTCTTTGCAAGGAATAGGAAGGTAGACTATTCAATCACTGATCCCCACACATATCTCACTGGTTGAAAGTCATCCATGGGACATGAAATCCTGTTTTGTTTTTTTTTTAACTTCCCTGCATGGGGTAAGAAAGAACCTGTGATATGAAAGTAGGCCCTCAATCAGAGATTCAGAGAGACACAGATGCTTGAGGCGAGAAGCTGTCAGTGAATGCAGGACTTGTCTACCACATCTGCAGAAGGACTCAGAGTAGGTAGAAGGGATATGGAATGGGCTGTTAACAGCATTGGTTACTCAGTCCAACAGAACTTTCAAGTCACTTCATCCTTATGATCAGAATGCCAGCACTCTTTCTCCTCCTCATTATCTCATGGATTCCTCTACATTTTCAAGATGCATTTTCACTCACCTACTTAACATATTATATTTCTACTTCTAACCTAGATATAATTCCCTTATTAAATATAATACATTCCCTTTAATCAATAGTATCCAAAAGACAAAAGAGACTTAGGCTTGATAGAATGTCTAGTCTGTTTTTAGTCTCCTCAACAATGATCTTCTTGAGGAAATAGCATTAACTTTCAAGAGTTTCAAGAATAAAGAAGACATAGTCCCTGCTCTCCAGCTGTCTAGCAGAGGAAAGAAGTCAAGGTCACAAATAACTAAAACATAAGGCAAAGTAAGCTAAGTGCCATAAGAGAGGTACATACAAAGTGCTTTGAGGGCTCAAAGGAGATAAATATCACATCCAGTTGGCAGGATCAGGAAGGATATGTGAATGAGGAGGCTTGTGAGCCAGCTTTGAAGGATGGATGGGATTTTGTCAGTAAAACATGGCTAGAGAGTTTTCTAAATATCAAGACTATTATAAGCAAAGCTCCAACCACAGAAAAAATGCAAACTCCTTTGAGAAACAGTCTGGTTTGGCTGGAGCATAATGTACACATCACGGAATTATACTGGGAGATATCACTGGAAAAGACCACTCTGCTTTTGCATTTTTAACCATTTCAGTAATCTATCATCAGAGTTCTCAACTCAAATGTGGCATGGCATTAATGCCTCTGGTGTTAAGGTCTATCAGCTATATTATTTTTAATACCATTTAGTATGCATATTTTTAAATTTCTACATGATCAAACTTGTTGAAAGGGAATGTGGAAAGTCAGAAGGGGCTAATTCCCTTATGATCATATAAGGATTCCATAAAAATTTAAGAGCCTGTAATCTTTTTGTCTTTCTTTATCCGATTACTACTTAAAGAAAGAAGTGATGGTTTGTATTTTACAAAAAAGGTAGAATGAGGTAATAAAAAAAGATGAATGAACAAAATAAGTCAACACTTAATACTCTCTTCAACAGGTACCTGACTCTACACATATATGTTAGTTTAAAGGAAATTAGCCAAAATAAATAATGTGGGAAATCAATGTTAAACACATTTGTATGCATGCGGTTTTTCTCCACATCCTGGGGGGATTAACATTTTACTCTTGCTGCAGTCCCATTATTAATCTTACTCTTACAACAGAGTCAAATGGGAAGTAAATCGGCTAAAGCATAATAACTGGAACTAAAGGGAAATTGTTTCTTTGAGGACTGTTTTAGATAGTCCTAAAGCTCGTTTCATCAGCCCACAAATACAGTCTTAGTCCAGCTCTTATAAGCACATATTAGCATGGCTTAATTAACATCTGAATAGCAATTAGTACTTTTCAGTGCACATTCCCAGACATTTAATATTTACAATAATTCTTGGGGAAAATGACTCAAAAACATTATCATTTTACAGATGATAAAACAAAGGTCCAAAAAAAGTTAATTTACTCCCTCATGTCAGAGTTGTAATAAGGGGTTTTGACTTCCACTTCTTTCCAATTTATCTGAAATGAATCAAGTCTTACTTGCTAAATAATTTACTTTATGAATCTGTGCAATGCAAAAGAGGGGGGACACATAGTAAGCCTTACTCTGAGTGTACATGGTAGTTTTAGATATTTAATATTCTTCCATGGTTTCATTTTACAAAGCAAAGCTAAAATTATTTCTTATATACTCTTGGCTTTAGTCCTTTGGGGACTCAAAAAGTCCTCATAGAGCTAACTGAATAAATTCAGGGTTATTCTTAAAGAAAAGTCAAGTCCTACCTCCAAGAGCCTTAGTTAATATGCCTGTTTTTAAAAAAAAGACAGAGCCTTTATATATGCTAGAATATAAACTAAACACCTCATTTTTACACCAGAATGTCAACTTTCCACTTGTATTTCTAAGACCAAAAGCCAGACTTTCCAAATTGTTAAGCAATTCAGAACACCTGGATGACAGCCTCTAACCACAGAGTTCTCCTTAAATGCTCTCAAGCTTCCGTTAAAAGGTCACTGAGACAACAGTTGGACTCAAGCTCTTCTATTTTCTGAGCTGAGTGGGAATGAGGGAATATGGCCTATAGCAGATAAATGATTCTCAAATTTAAATCTGCATACAAATCATTTGGGATTAAAATGCAGATTCTGATTCAGGAGAGCTGAGATGAGGCTCAAAATTGAATTTCTAATTAGCCCCCAGGTGATGCCTATCCTGCTAGTTCAGGACCACTGCATAGTAGCAAAGGTCTAGCGCTAACTGCAGCCCATGCCCATATGGCCTACGAGACAACATAGTGCTTACATTTTTAAATGGTTAGGGGTAAAATAAAAAGAAAAATAATATTTTACAATATGTAAAAATCATATAAAATTCAAATTTGTGTCCACAACTAAAATTTTATTTGATTATTCACAATAGCCAAGATATGGAATCAACCTACATGTCCATAAAGAAAATGTGATGTATATCTACATAATGGGATATTAATCAGACCTTAAAAAGAAGAACATCCTGTAATGAGCAACAACAGGATGAACCTGGAGGACATTATGTTAAGTAAAATAAGCCAGGCATAGAAAGATAAATACTATATCATCTTGCTGACATATGAATCTAAGAGTCAAAATCAAAGAATCAGAGAGCAACGTCGGTTACCAAGGGCTGGTAAGGGAAGGGATAACACTGGGGAAAGGCTCATCAAAGGATACAAAATTTCAGTTAGACATAAAGAAGAAGTTCAAGAAACCTATTATACAGCATGGTGACTAAATTAGTATCAGATACCTGAAAACTGCTAAGAGAATAGATTTTAAGTATTCTCACCACAAAAATACTCATGCATGTAAGGTAATGCATATGTTAATTAACTTGATTTAGCCATTCCACAATGTATACATATTTCACAACATCATACCATACAGTACAAATATGTATATAATTTTTATTTTTTGATTAAATAAATAGTACAAAATTTACAAAGAAAAGTTTAATTGGAACACAGGCATGTTAATTTCTATACCTACTATGCTCCCTTTGCACTGTGACAGAGTGAAGTAGTTGGAATAGAGACTGTATGAAAGCCAAAATGGAGTAAGTTTAGTCAGCTGCTTATTTTAACCCACACTCTAATCATTGACAAGGGGCAGGAGATAGTTACTGATAATTGTTTTGTAACCCCCCAAGCATGCTTTGTACTGATTACCTTTCTATCCAAAGTATTTATCTCCCTGCCACAAAGGGCCAACCTGACCTAATCTAATGTGATCAGCCTTTCCCTACCTATGTGACATAGACCACTACCCCATCATCACAGCAACAGTTCCTGTGCTTACCTGCCCCCTTCGTGATGAGTAAAACTGACCACCACCCCATCACCATGGTGACCTGCCCCACAAAAGGGAAGCTTTAAAAGCATTCAACCTCAAGCACTTGCCACCACATTTTCTTCAGATGCCTGGCCCTCTTCTCTCCCTTGAGAAGTAGATTCATTTTCTCTCTCTCGTTCGTCTACTTTCTAAATAAACTATTATTCCTCATCTAACTTCTGTGCAGTTACTTGCATCTTATCTGCTGCCCCAGCCCACTGACCTTACATTGTATGAACCACAAACCCAAAAATATTTACAGAAAATCTGTTCTTCTATAGAAAATGTTTGCTGAAAACTGGTATAGAGCAATGGTTCTCAGCATTGGCTACCTCATCAAATCACTTGAGGAGCTTTAAAAAATATTTATGATCCTGTCTGTATCACACAGAATCTCTGAAGGTGATCCTGGCATCATTATTTTTAAAAAGGTCTCCAAATAACTCCCTTGAACAGTCAGGTTTGAAAACCACTGGTCTAAAGGAAATATTCTCTTTCGACCCCTATCTCAGCACCTATAGACAGAGTTACCAAAGTCAAAGTTTAAAGTCTAGGTCTTCAACTAATCACAGCTTGTTCCTGCACAATCTCAGCATTGTTGTCACTACAAAGTAAGGCACAATTCCTAGAACAATCTTTGGTTGCTCTTTTTTGTTCTTAACTAGCACTTCAAAGACTAGTATAAGCCTTCACTGCTCTCTTCATCTCACCAACATTCATTTTCAAGAGTTGTCACGGCTTCCTTCTTCTTCCAGATGACTGAAACCAGCTGTGTTATTACTGGACTGTCTAACACATAAAACCTATATGTGATCTACAAGTACACCCATCTTCATTCCTTTCCTTCAGGACCCATGCAAGGTCCACTCTCTACCTGTATCTGTACTCTAGCCTTGAGCCTCACCTGGAGCCTGCACATGGGTCATATTCTCTCCCATATCTTCTTCCTTTCCCATACCTAGCAACTTCTGAAAGGAAGTACCTATAGAAACCTAGAATAAACTGTTTAGTGTAGTCTTTTTGCCTCTGCGTAGTCCTTTTTGCTTAGGCTTTATCCCTGACATGCTTTGAATCTAGCACAGATTAGACATAGATAGATAAATTTCCAATAGCCACGTTTTAGGAAGCATTCAGACATTCTACTGCAAGCCAAGCAGCAGCCTACCCCAACCCCTAGGCAAATCTCCATCAGATGCAAGACAAGGACAGAGCCATAGAAATTATTATAGACCACCTTTTGGTCAAGGAGTTTGTGGATTGCAAATGTCTGACAAGTCTCTTGCAGGAAAACCCTCTTCCCTTCTCTCCTCCCAACCAACCCACCACCTAAGGGCATGAGATGCTAATGTCTGGTGAAGTCAAGATCTAAGACTCATGTGGCTACAATCAACATCAAAAACCCACAGGCCTGAACATTTCCTTTGGCCCAGACCCCTCCAGACCCAGACTCCCCTTCCCCCAAAGGCCCTTAAACGTACACAGTTCTTAGCCCTTTCATGCCCTACTTTGCCTATGAGTGTTAGCCGCCTGTCCAATGGGTGAAAGATGAATAATAAACTTTACTTTTTCTATATTCTTCCTTGTTGCAATCTTGTATTATTCCCATGGCCTTGGCATCAGCACTGGAACCAGCCCTGACACCAGCCCACTTCCCACCAGTGGACCCTTTCACTTGCTATATTCTACCCCTTATCCTCTAAAAGCCAACTCTAGGTACTACACAATCTTCTCCCTTTATCATCCAAAATACTTGAAAGACAATTCCTTACTTGCTGTCTTGATTCCCAATTCAATATTTATTTCTAAATCCAATATGCCAACACCTCCTCTAAATTTCCTCTTGAAAAAGTCACAAGTTATCCCGATTGCCTAATTTAGTAGACAGTTCTCAACCCTCATGTCATAATATCTCTCCATAACATTGCACAGTTTATTGTTTTTCTCAAAGTCTGTCTGTTTCTGACACCTCACATTGTTGGTCCTCTTTGAATCTCTGATTTTTCCTGTTCTACGTCCTTGATGGGTTCCACATTCCTCAACCAACCCAGCTTCCCCAGTGGTCCATCAACAGCCCACTATTCTCACTTGCACCATGACCTCAGTCATTCTAATCGATGCATCTACCATAGATGCTGATGATTCCAAACCTGTTTCTACCTCAAGTCCTTACCCAGAATGTCAGACTTATATAGTCAATTTCTGTTGACTGTCACTATTTGACTGTTACAAATGCACGTGCCCAAACCAAACTCACTATATCCTCTGTCTTCCTGTTTTTCTTTTTTTGTTTTTGAGTTGGAGTCTCACTCTGTCACCCAGACTGGAGTGCAGT